>NC_056742.1:185030390-185217890 GCF_019279795.1 Protopterus annectens | reverse complement strand
TGGCACATGCAGTAACTGTTATACAGACCTGTTACTTGTGTTCATCTGTATCCAGGATATGACACAGTCAATGTGTCACCACAGTACTATACCCCTTGTAGGTAACAACTGACCAACATCCTGCTTACACATAGACACCTACAACACAAACTGAATTCATTATGGAGACCATTATCAGTCAGTGATAATAACAACTATAATGCATCATGGCTGGACAGCTACACATCCTGACATGTAAGCATTATTCTTTCCTGCTGAAATCAAGTTACACAGCATTTCATTGCTACACCTTAGTACATTCTCCCTGTGCATCAGAACTATATTAGTCTGTCCCTGCATCGATGGTATGGATGACAGGGATGTGGCACAGGTGCCATCGTATGCACAGGGTGTTTTGTGGGCTTGCCATAGGCCTAGGCTGAGCCATTTTGTTGCCATCATGTGTGTGTGTTAGGGGCTTTCATTATTAATTGGGCTGTGCAGATGTGGTGCATGTAGGGATGGAGGTGCCCTAGTTGTGTTGGTGTGTTGGTGTGTGTGTGTGTGTGTGTGTGTGTGTGTGTGTGTGTGTGTGTGTGTGTGTGTGTGTGTGTGTATGCACACAGTTTGGGCATGTGTCTGCCCTATGCAGGGGTTAGTTGGACAGCTGCAGGCCATACATGGAAGGCTGTGCAGTTCACCGTCTCCAGTCACAGACATAAGAACTGTGTCTACCAGGGCTCCACAGGTACTACTGGGTACAAGACCAGATATGGTATTCTCTCATAATGATTACAAATGCCCACTGGATCTGGGTCCTTGTTGGGACTGGCCAGGGCCAAGTGCACGTGGCCTGCTGTAATGTGGTGTGGATAGCACCCCTCTGCAGTCCTGGTGCTGATACTGCCACTACAGGAGTGGCTGTGACTTGTTGCACATCCACATAGACTGCCACCTGTTGGTGTTGCTGACGTACATCCACATGGCTGTCACCCTACTCCCACAATATGCCCTAACACAGACATTGCATGGTTGAGGGTTCCCACCAGCTCACTCAGCCATCAAGTCCAGGATCTCTGCAAAATAACAGTGGGCACCTGCAAGATCACAGATGTTCTCAATAAAAGTAGAATGAGTAGCCCTCTGGAGCCTCAGACTCTCTCTGGTATAACATTCAATGTGTGCCTGTGCCTCCATGATGGCTCAAAACATGCATCTGGTGACACCTGCTGTGGCACTTCTGCCAGGGGCATGATGGCCAGCAGCCCTCCTATGAGCACCCCTGTACATCTACCTGTGTGGTACCCCGCTGGTCATCCAGCTATGGCTGCTGTGTACAGTACTCAGCACACTGTATTGTCCCATGCCACCACCCACCAACTGTCCCTCATCTATGGCCACTGGAGATGGGGTATGTATAGGCAATGTGCCTGTGTGCGGGGATGGAGTTGATAACAGAGGGATGTCAATCAATGGCACAGCTTCAGCCCCTGACAACCCCGCCTGTGACTCAGTATACCTATCATCATTGTCAGAGTCTGTATGGACACTAGCATCGGTTTGCCTGCATGAGGGACCCTGACTCACCTCGCCACCTCTGAGGGGGAAAATAAAAAACGTACTTTAAGACCTGTACATCATTGCTTACCGCTACACACACACACACACACACACACACACACACACACACACACACACACACACATACACACACACACACACACTTATAGGTGAGGTGGCACAAAGATATTACACAGACCTCTCATTACACAACTTTCAACATGCATGACATATGGAACTCAACAGTATGCACTGCAGCTATACCAAATCCCTGTTACCAACATTATACATCTCTGTGATGCATGAGTTGTGCAAGTAGATGATGCCCCTTCCCCTATAACACTATGCACCCATATACACAGTATTGCTGTGCACCTGTTCAGTACCCTGGCATGTACTGTGCACCATACCTCACGAGTGTGCACACCATTGCTGAATGTGTATATGTGTGGGAGTTATGTTTTCTCTGTTGCTCACAGCCCCTATGTGTTTATCTGACACATACCTGGGTTGATATGAGGACAGATGTCAATAGTGAATGCCTGACATCTGATTTGCAGATCTCATCATCAGCAGTGCATGTATGAGCAATAAAATCCAATTACACTGACGACCTTCAAAGCTTACTGTGGCTATAAGGAGTGTACACACCCTTATTGACATGTCACCCTCTTCTCTGTGCAATCAAATGCAGTATCAAACAAATGTGTTAGTTGCTCAGATGCCGATTGAGATGCATACAATTTGCGGGTTGCATAAGTGTGCAAACCCTTGATATGAAAGTTTGTTGCAGCACCTGTTAAGTGAAGTACAGCAGTCACTATTCCTGGAAGGGGTATACTAGCATGGCCCATCTTCACTTGCCATTATTTGGTCACTCCTCCCTACAGATGTGCCCCAACTCAGCCAGATTGCAAGGTCAGCTCATGTGCACAGCCCCTGGAGGTCACACAGTGCCTTCTCTATTGCTGTGGAGTCAGGGTTATATCTGGCACAATGCATGACCTTGACTGTGTTTAGATACAGCCATTCTTAGTGAGCTTTGGATGTATACTTCAGTTCACTGTGTGTTTCAGGATGACACCCCCTCCCCATTTTCAACCCTTATGCAGATGCTTGACAACTATGGGCCACACATGAGTGTCATTTTGCAGTGACCCAAATTCAGAACACCATGTCGACTGGCCTAATTCCTGCTAATGAACAACAAACCTAAAGGTATACACTGGCACCAGCAAGGTACAGATGGGGATGGTGGGCCTGAGGTGGAGTAAGGTGTTGCTTGTGCATCACATGTGTCTTTATTAATACTGTCTGTAGGTTTCTGCCTTGGTCTCGGTACACCACTGCACATTGCAACACATGCCTTTGAGAGACTTGATGCTATGCATAAGCTACCTGTAGAGAGCCCTCGATGATGTCTCCTGTGGAACAACTCTTCCATCTAATTACCCTAACCCATAGGCCAGACTAACACAGAGTCCAGATAATTGTCGACACAGGTACAGCACAGGCAGTACTTGCTAGAAATTCCTGCAAGTCCCTCAGTGTTGCTGCATGTTTCTGGGCAGCCTCCACGACCAGTTTTCAACATGTATTATCATCTGTCTTGGATGGGCATCTGTTTATTTTCTACATTAATGGTGTCCCATACTTCATTGTCACATACATGCTTGTCTGCACTGTTTGCCAAGGTATATGCAATGGCAAGGTAAGGCTACGTCTCCCACTCCTAGGTGTTACCTTTTGGATATGGGATCCATTCCATGGTTTGTAAGATGTGTGCAAGCCACGGCTGCCTCTGTTGCAGGTGAGTGGGCAAATGTTATGGACATAATTCTTGGACAACAGACCATTATTTGGTGTGACATTGAGGACCCGTACTTGATGGAAGGTGCATCCTCAAGAAGAGTGAATGCTGCAGTACCTCAAAAGCTGCTTCTACATTATGTTATTTGGAGTGTGTGCACACATTTTCTTCTAGTGTTTGTTAAGGTATATATTCCCCATATATGTTGTCCTAACATAGGATTCCATATTACACATTCATTGTTCATGTTAGGATCACATTACATGTTGTAAAAGTTGTATAATGTGGTATTGTGATATGCCATTGTGTAGATCTGTAACAGTTGCTATTGCAATAGTTGTATATAAACTGTTGTAGCCACTGTATAAGGGTAATGTTTCTGACATGTCCCTACTGTAGGCCATTTGTCCCACCATTATGTTCATCTCTGTCCAAACATCTTGCACTGACAGGTTGTTAGTTATACTGCAGGACTCTTACATACCCTTCAGATATGCCACCATGGTGACCAGTGTGATGCAGTGCAGTTAACAGCAACAATATGTGAACATGTACAGCATGCATTATAGGTAGGTGCATTAAATGTGCGCATGGCAAATACTATAGCAATAACATGGCCAGTGTATTGGCAAACCTGAACACAAGACCTCCATACTCACCAGCTACAGGCTGCTGCTGCAGAGGTATATCAGAGGGATCTACATAGTTGTGATGTCAGTAGCCACACCTGTGGCATTGGTACAGGGTGGGAGCAGCATTTGAGTACATCAACAGTACAAACCCACAATACTACAGATTATGTACATCTGTTCATTACTGCACTGCAGTGACAGACTATGTTATCTGACATATGCATGAAGTTACTTTACAGATGAGGATGGATAAGCAACAGTGGTCTACTAATGTGCCCTGGGGCCTTACTTTCATGCTCCTCATCCATTGTGTGGGTATCACCCACCTCCACAATGCTATCTTCAGGTTCTTTACTTGACTGGCGGGCAGGTGCCCCTAGGCTGACAAGGAGATTCTCAGCATGGGTCAGTGGGGCTAGATGACATGACCCCCACCTGTGGCTAGCTGGTACCTCCTTACTGCAGCAGCACGCTGATGCGCGTGGTGGATGTTGTCAATGCAATGATGTCAGAATGGCTCATAATTGCGGTTATACAGGCTGACATTGTTACACAGGGCTATCCTCTCCTGCAGATCATCAGCCATATGCCCAAAGAGGGTTCTGTGGTGATGCACAATGTAGTTTATAAGTATGTCATTCTCCTGTAGAGTGTAAGGAGGGAGATGCTCTCTTGACATGGTACATGGAAGACATAAAGAGGAAAAAAGGTCTGACGACATCATACTGCAAGGATATAACAGTTGTTAATTGACAACTCTCTCTTCCCCCACCACGTCTGCAAAAATATAACACAAACATCAATGGGTATGTTTACACCAAACCTACTGCTGGGACATATATCCTATTGCGCAACAAATATTGAAATGTGTTTCTATTCATGTTCCATGTTGAAACACTATCATTGGTGGCATGTTGCTTACAATGTAACCTGCATGCCATTGTAATGTTCACTGTGGTTCCATATATGCATGTGTTCTGTTTGCTATGCAACAGTTCCAACTCTGCTGTTTTGGGTTAACGGGAATATCCATGCATGCTGTTATAACTAATCCTGGATTGTGTTGACTGTTACTACCCACATATGTTCTAAATCTGTAACACAATAGCATGTTTGGGAAGGCTGTTCCCATCAGAACACCTCTCCCACCTCATCTGGCCGTGGCACCAGGCCACAGCACATCTGGGACCCAACCTGGGACCTCCTCATCTGCTGATCCTGCACTACCTTCAGGTGGAACCACTTCATGGGATGGTGCTTGTCTCCCCCCCCCCGCCAGGAGTGCACACAGATAGGATCCTATAACCTGAAATCAGGTCCAGGTTCTGATGCATAGGGAGCTCTGCAGAGAATTGGGGGATCTGCTACGCCACCTTGAGGCCCTTGTGACACAATTAGAGGTTCAGCCTGCCCCTCCTTCTCAGCCCCCAGCACAGCCACATTCAGGGCTGTGAAGGTGCAGTCGTGACTGCCCATGGGTGAGGACCTCTGTCCCACTGTTTCCATTTGGGGGTTCATGGGCTTCCAATTTCCAATCACCCCTCCCTGTCCAAGGTGTTTACCCACCACATGTGTCATACACTGCCCCTGTATGATGTATTGTCTGTCTTCTGAACCAACCTACCTCCCCAAATATACCTACTATCCGTTCCTAACATCCCACTCTCAATTTAACAAAAAAAGGGCAATCTGTTCCCAACACAAATTTCACACTATACATAACTGTCCATTTTGCACCTGCTTACAACTGCTTACAGGTGCCTTAAAATCTCTGTATCCAACAGCCCTTGTTCTGGCCAGCAAATAAATAATTAGCCCTTGCAAGTGTGTAACCTAGGATCCTGCATACCATAGCCACATCAATTTATCAGTAAGCCATCTGAGCTGCAGATATGTGTGATGTGTTCTCAAATATACCATGCAGCACAGTCATTCAACAGTAGGGAAAATGTATATATATAAATATATATATATATATATATATATATATATATATATATATTTATATGTATGTGTGTGTGTGTGTGTGTGTTTGTGTGTGTGTGTGTATAAGTATAAATACACACACACACACACACATATATATATATATATATATATATATATATATATATATATATATATATATATATATATATAGATATATATCTGTATATATGTAGAGATCCATTTAAGGTGGAGGTGGGATTACATCAAGGATCAGCACTGAGTTCTTTCTTATTTGCAGTGGTGATGGACAGCTTGACAGATGAGATCAGACAGGAGGCCCCGTGGACTATGATGTTTGCAGATGACATTGTGATCTGTAGTGAGAGTAGGAATCAGGTTGAGGAGACTCTGGAGAGGTGGAGATATGCTCTAGAGAGCAGAGGAATGAAGGTCAGCAGGGCTAAGACAGAATATAGGTGTGTAAATGAGAGGGAGGGTAGAGGAATGGTGAGGATGCAGGGAGCAGAGTTGGTAAAGGTGGACGAGTTCAAGTACTTGGGATCAACAGTTCAGAGTAATGATGAATGTGGAAGAGAGGTGAAGAATAGAGTACAGGCAGGGTGGAATGGGTGGAGAAGTGTGTCAGGAGTGATTTGTGACATACGGGTACCAGTAAGAGTGAAAGGGAAGGTCTACAAGAGGGTAGTGAGACCAGCTATGTTATATGGGTTGGAGACAGTGGCATTGACAAAAAGGCAGGAGTCAGAGCTGGATGTGGCAGAGTTAAAGATGTTAAGATTTGCACTCGGTGTGACTAGGATGGATAGGATTAGGAATCAGTATATTAGAGGGTCAGCTCATGTTGGACAGTTTGGAGACAAAGCAAGAGAGACAAGATTGCATTGGTTTGGACATGTGCTGAGGAGGGATGATGGGTATATTGGGAAAAAGATGCTAAGGATGGAGCTGCCAGGTAAGAGGAATAGAGGAAGGCCTAAGATAAGGTTTATGGACGTGGTGAGAGAGGACATGCAGGTGGTTGGTGTGACAGAGCAAGATGCAGAGGATAGGAAGAAATGGAAAGAGATGATCCGCTGTGGCGACCCCTAACGGCAAAAGCCGAAAGAGAATGATGATGATGATGATGTAGACATACATGTATATATATATATATATATATATATATATATATATATATATATATATATATATATATATATACACACATCAGGTCCACTCTCTGAACCTCCTTCCTCCACTGTTGCACTCTTGCACTGTTCTGCCTTGCGACAAAACAGAGCTTCACATGTGGACACAGCCTAACATTGGGGGGAATATATAGGGACAGATCGTTAGCTATTACTAGTCTGTGAAGTTTGATCATGATACATTTCACATTATCATGACTATTCTGAAGGTGGGGTCTGAAACTCGTGTCTATCATGTCTTCATTACTTCCACCTTCAGCTATTTTCCTGACTAATATACATGTTTGAAGGAACAGAACAAACACTATGATGTCTTAAATCTTGTCATTCTGTACAGATCCGCACAGTTGACAGGTACGACCTATTGCCCACAGGACCAGATGCTATGTCCATAGCAGTTGTTCAGCAGGACATCATTACAGCAACAAGTCTTGATGGCACATATAAATCTTTCAACATCATCTATACCATTATTAGACCAAGTACTACATTCAATTGCATGCATACATGTTTCACATACCTGTTTTATTATTGTGCTCTCTTCAGTGTACCACAAGGATATCCTCCTTGATTGTTTTTTTTAATTTTTTTTTGTAGTATTATTTTTTTGTAGTCTTATTGTTTTTTTTTTTCTTTCTCTCTCTCTCTCTCTCTCTCTCTCTTTCGCTTTCTCTCTCCACTACAGGGATCGAGCTGGTTTGAATAGGTTGCAGCATGGCTCTTGTAGGTGATGCTCATGATCAGGTGATGGCCTCTGCACCATTTGGTGTTCCCCACTTGCTAATTGCATGCAGCCAGCTGTGTAGTTCTTCCAATAGCCAATGTCAGAGCAACCCACTACTACAAATGACTACATCATGTGGATGTTGTCCCTTTACTTTTCCTGTATGGAAGACATCCTTCCTCTGTGTATGCAGCAGTGTTACAGACAGCAGGTAGCAATGCCTCTTACAATAGGACTTGTGGACTCATGCCAACTACATGTTTGTATAAGGTTCCAGAGCTATGGACAGTGTGAGTATTTCTGTTATATGCATTGAATAATGCTGGTTTTACTGGGTTTGTGTGTACATACTAGTTTTGCATGGAATGCAGTCTGTCTGCATAGCTCTTAATTGTGGCCTATCCACATGATGGATAGAGGATTGGCTCTTATGTTTTGTCTGTTCACCACACAGGTCTTGTCTATGACATATCAGTGGCATTCTCTCTGTTGATTGCCATTGGTACATGGCAACATCCATTTGTGTTTCTGACATCATATTCCTGAGTAAGGGTATTTTATTTATTTATTTTATTTATTTTACATTTGTTGACTGGGAAGGTCCGACTGGATATATGCCCATTTTCAGAGGAGGCCCAGGGAGAAAAGCTCCATACAGAAGACATAAGACAGAACAGCATAATACAATGTAAAATACAATAGAGAAATACAATCTAGAGAAATTGTTACATATTTACATATTGAAACCCTTCCACTATTAGTATAATTCAAGATAGAGGTTATGCAATATATTTGTAGGTCACTTTCCAAGTTCCCAGCCCAACAATCAAAAAGTTCATATATATATTTGTGTGTCTCTTTATAGTTTACTTAAAATACAGTCTAGATTTCATTTAAACAACATGTTTGTACAGAATAATTACGTTAGTATTCAGAGACACTGCTAGGAGACCCTAATTGGGTGCACAGTAGAAAAGTGTGGGATTAGTCAGGGGTAGAGCAAGGACAGAGCCATTGCATAGTGAAGTATTGATTAAGGTTTTTTTAATTAGGTTGGAGAGGGTTGTAAGGTTAGTTCTGTAGGAAGAGAGTTCCAGACTTTACCGAGTTCATAAACAGAGATTCCCCAGCTGAGTTGTTAGCTTTGAAGGTGAAAGCTAGCATTTTGTTAGAGGATCGAAGAGTTTTAAGGTTCTGGTAGGGTGTGATGAGAGTTTTAAGATCGGGTGTCCATTCTGGCTGGTAGAGGATCTTGTGGGCATTTACTAGTTGGTTAGTCAGTAGAAGGTTAGGTAGTTAAAGCATCCTAGTAGTTTGAGGTTATGGCAATGATGGGTCCTATAGTCAGAGGTGGTGGCAACTCTGGCAATATGATTATAGCAGGTTGTGAGCTTGTTCAGGTTGGTTTTACTCAGGTTGGTGAATAAGGGGGAGGCATAGAGAAGTGTGGATAGTAGATGAGTGCAAGCAAGAACAGTTCTGGCTAGGGGAGTTAAGAAGGGTTTTATTGTATATAGAGAGCCAAGTTATTATTTACTGTTTTGATTGTGTGGTTAATACGCAAGTCAAACTTTAGGTTCATAGGTTGGCACTAGGCTATCAGCCCCAAGGCCTATATAACCCTAGCCATAACAATTCCCTGGCTATTTCTTCCCACGGTATTTACTTCCCTGGACCCCTGTCTAGCAAGGCGACTGACGTAATCCCTGGAGTGAATTTCCTATCTCCCATCCAATCATCAAGGTTCCTTTTGAAGAGGGCCAAAGCTATGCTCTGCTTGACGTGTATGGGCAGTCTATTCCGGAGACTGGGTGTCTCTGAGTCAGGAACCTATCCCTCCAGCACGTTTTGTTCATTGTGATGACAAGGTTTAGATCTTTGGAGAATGTGTCTCTGAGGGATTGGGATTTCTTTAATTATAGCATGTCCAACGGCTCTGGGCTTGACATGGCCTTGTATGTTAAACAGAGATTGCCTCTGAGTAGACGATATGCGACAGAGTATAGGTGGAGTTACTTTAGATGGTCAGCATAGGGCATCTGCTTTAGGCCTGTGATTCTTTTAGTGAGGTATTTCTGTAGCCTTTCTTGTTGTTGCAGATGCCTTGAGAGATACATAACAAGCTGGGCGTTGTATTCTATAATGGGTCTAATGAGAGATGAGTACAGTGGGACAATGACCTCCTTTTTTCTGGATGAAAAGCCCTTAGTGATGAGGTGTGCCACATAGAAGGATTTCCTGACTGTTGTGGCAATGCAGTTATCAAAAGTGAGAACACTGTCCATCTGTGTCCCTAAGTCTCTTATCATACTTTCGGTGTTTAGTGTACTGCCACCTATGTGGTAATTCATGTGTACATGTTTTTTCCCAAAGGGTCTGGTGATATAATAGTGCCATTGTTAGATTTAATGGAGAAGGTTAGAGATGAGGTCTTATGAGATGGGGAGAACATTAGCAGTTTGTTTTTTTGGGGATTTAGTATGAGACGGCACTAGAGGAGCCAATTTTTAACTATGCTAAATGTGTTTTGGGATAGTGTCAGTAGTTTGGGGTTGTAGCAGAACATATTAGGGTACAGTCATCCACGTATTGAATACAGGTAGTGTCTGGTATTACTTTATGCAAGTCATCAATGCATATGGAAAATAGGAGGGGCCCTAAGATGGATCCTTGGGAGATTCCAAGTGTTATAGGTAAAAGGGTAGATAAGTTATCTTTACACAGGACTGCCTGTTGTCTGCCTCCCAAATATGACTTAAACCATTGTATAGCATGGGTGTCTAGGGAGATTATTTCTAGGGTTTGCAGGAGAAGTTAATGGTTTACAATGCTGAAAACTTTGGAAAGATCTAGGAAGATGGCTGAGGAGAGTTTATTGCTATTACGATTATGATTTATGACATTGGTAAAGGATAGCAGGGCAGTGGTCATACTGTTATTTGGTCTGAGGCCATGTTGAAAATGTGACAGGTGATTATTATCAAGACAATAGGCTAAGAGTTGTTTTTGGATGCATTTTTCCAGATTTTGGCTACAGGAGAAAGTATTGCTATGGGTCTGATTTTTAAATCCAGTTTAAGCGTCCAAATCCAATTGTGTCAGTCTTGCGGATGGGCTGCTCTATTCACTTCCTATCTACCATCCTGGGTGCTCCTTCCCTGCCTTTAAAACATAAGGACTACCTCCCTGCTAAAACCAGAAGACACCCTTGAATTGCCTGCTACCTAGCCATCATTGAATGCTACCACAGTGAGGGCATCCCTACACAAGGAAGTGTCAATTCTACCGTCCCAGGTGCTCCCTCCCTGCCTTTAAAACACAAGGACTACCTCCCTGCTAAAACCAGAAGACACCCTTGAATTGCCTGCTACCCAGGCATCATTGAATGCTACCACAGTGAGGATATCCCTACATAAGGAAGTGTCAATTCTACCATCCCGGGTGCTCCCTACTTGCCTTTAAAACACAAAGACTACCCCCCTGGTAAAACCAGAAGACACCCTTGAATTGCCTGCTACCCAGGCATCATTGAACGCTACCACAGTGAGGACATCCCTACACAAAGAAGTGTCAGTTTTACCGTCCCAGGTGCTCCCTCCCTGCCTTTAAAACAAAACTACCTCTCTGCTAAAACCAGAAGGCACCATTGAATTACCTGCTACCCAGGCATCATTGAACGCTACCAAAGTGAGGACATACCCACACAAGGAAGAGTCAATTCTACCATACCGGGTGGTCCCTCCCTGCCTTTAAAACACAAGGACTACCTCCATGCTAAAACCAGAAGACACCCTTGAATTGTCTGCTACCCAGGCATCATTGAGCACTACCACAGCGAGGACATCCCTACACAAGGAAGTGTCAATTTATGCATCCTTAGATCAAACAACTTGTAACCTAATTTACTACTTATATTTGTTATTCTGACCTCCCGTGTGTGCATTAGCAGCCTACTGCAGCCCGCTTGTCACTCTCCCCCTCTAGTTTTTTAACATAGTCTTCGATGTAGTGTATGAAGACTAATCTATCATTTCTGTTTGCTATCTCCTTATGCCACTAGGTGGCAGCATACACCACAGCAACCGCTCGCACAGCATTATTCTCCCAAAATTTTTACCTAAGCATAGCAGTTATTTCTACTCTTACTCCCCATTTGTATAATTGCTAAACTCCCACTACTCTCCTAGGCTAGCTAACCCACATTTAAATCTTGTTTACACTACTTTCCTTACAACATAGCTCCAGCCCATCTTTATTTAATTTATCAGCTGCAGTTACTGATACTTTTTTATAGTTTTCACTTCTTCTTGGCTCACTTCTTCCTGGGTTTCATTCCCTCCCACTTCCACTTCTCTAGTCCTATCATACCCCTCCACCTATCCCCTCCCCTTTAGCTAACTTCCCCCATGAGTTTCAATACTAACTGTGGTGCCATTTTTAAATCCAGTTTAAGTGTCCACATCCCATTGTGCCAGTCCTGCAGTTGGGCTGCTCGCCTCCTGGTAGGTTTAGCAGTGTCTATTTGTTAAAAACTTACCTTGTAGAGCACCAAGTTTGCTAAAATCAGTGTAACAGATGGAATGTGTACTATTGTTGGCATAGCAATCTTGCACTGATGGCAAAACAGTTTGTTTACCTCTACTGTATAAATAGTGTAAGACTACTTGTGCTCCTTGCCGTGGCAGCGACTGTGATAAAACAACTAACAGCAGCATATTCGTTGTCAGAGAGGTTTGAGTTGGTTATTGCTGCTTCAGATATATTTTTTACTACTGCATAACTAACTAGAATAAGGATGCCATCTAATAGGTTTGTGGAATGCCTGTTTCTCATGTTAATGCATCACAGTGAATGAATATATCTGCTCATCCTGCCTGCCTGTGTCTATAAGGATTCTTCAATGGCATATGTACTGATTTTAAACATTCTATTGCATTACCGCCGATTTACCTTGCATAACTGATTGTTTTTGCTAAAGCAAGTCTAACCATACCCTCTCAAATGGCCTAGGGGTATTTTTATTCCCCTTGGGATTGAGGTTAATTGTTTTATTGAGGCTCCATTGCCTAACTGCATTGTTTTTACTGCCTATATGCACTGTTTTCTACTGCTACCTTTCTAAACTTTCTCTCCCTTTACCCATACCCTTTATTTACATCTATTTCTAGTCTCTCTCTACTTACAGTGCACTCTAATACATTCCTTCACATCCTGATATCCCTTACTTCTGCTCCATCCTTCTAACTTCTACCTCCCCAGCTTTGCTATTTAAATTACCTAACTTTGTGTGTCTCTCTCTCTTTTGCAGTCTATCGTCCCGGGTGCTCCCTCCCTGCCTTTAAAACACAAGGACTACCTCCCTGCTAAAACCAGTAGACACCGTTGAATTGCCTGCTACCCAGGCATCATTGAACACTACCACAGTGAGGACATCCCTACGCAAGGAAGTGTCAATGTATGTAGCCTTAGAGCAAACAACTTGTAACCTAATTTACTACCTATATTTGTTATTCTGACCTCCCGTGTGTACGTTAGCAGCCTACTGCAACCCGCTTGCCACTCTCCCCCTCTATTTTTTTAACATAGGCATAATTGTAGTATAGGAAGACTAATCTATCATTTCTGTTTGCTATCTCCTTTTGCCACTAGGTGGCAACATACACCACGGCAACCGCTCGCACAGCATTATTCTCCCAAAGTTTCTACTTAAGGATAGTAGTTATTTCTACTCTTACTACCCATTTGTATAATTGCTAAACTCCCACTACTCTCCTGGGCTAGCTGACCCACATTTAAATCTTGTCTAAACTACTTTCCTTACAACATAGCTCCAGCCCATCTTTATTTAATGTATGAGCTGCAGTTACTGATACTTTTTATAGTCCTCACTTCTTCTTGGCTCTACCTGCTCCATTTGCCCTCCGGGCTCACTCCGCTCCCCTACCCTGCCCCCAATTGCCACCCGCCCCCAGTGCCACTACACTTATACTACCTTGCCACACCCCTTCTTAACAACCAATCAACAACCAATAAGCAGTTAATTCAAACCACCACACCCAGACTAATTACTCTTCTACTTCAAGCCACCACCCCCACACTAATTACTCTTCTTCTACTTCAAACCACATTACCTCCACCCTTACCCTACCATGGCCACAATACTATCTCCATTCAGCTTCTTGTTGACCTACACCATAATACCACTGCTACTTATCCCTTACATACTAACTGCTTATGAACAAGTGATTTATGGTTTTCACTCCCCAAGGAGCCATACTATCACACTGCCTGTACCTAATCAGCTAGAACACCTAATTACTCCCCCATAGCTACCCCTTCAAACAAACACCTCATCAATTCTATTAGAAATCGATACATCAACCCAAAAACTACAAAATATCATAACCTTCTTTTTAAGTTTCTGAAGTTAATCATTAAATCTCAAAGTAATCTCACCATGGATGGAGACATCCACCCAAACCCTGGTCCATCCTCTACCAATAATTTTAGCATCAATATTACCTCATCCCCTATAAACTATACCATAAATAGACCTCCTAACTCACTCCTGGTCAGCCATTTAAATATCAGAAGCATAAATAATAAAGTTCAGCACCTCCATGCTCTACTAGATCACCTTTCACCTTTCTCCTAATATTCTTTGTCTCACTGAAACCTGGCTTAAACAATGCACCTTAGATAATGAGGTCATACCACTAGGTTACAATATATTTAGACACAACCGTACTTCTAAAAAGGGAGGGTGGGTAACTGCAAGCACCTTAGATAATGAGGTCATACCACCAGGTTACAATATATTTAGACATGACCGTACTTCTAAAAAAGGAGGGGGGGTAGCTGTTCTTTACAAATCCATGCTAGAAATTACCATTGACATCCATCAACCTATCCAAAATACTAATGATAAAATCACCACTACTAAACTACACATCAACAAAAGCAAAAGTATATATATTATCTGTGTCTACGTCCCCCCAGGCAAAAACATACAAGTACTTGAGGACATACTAAACTGGGTATCAAATAAAATTAGCCCCAGGAAACCATTGTACTCAGATATTTTAATATAGACTGGAACTCATGCTCCTCTGAACCTCCCACTTACCATATTAACCTTTATGGATTCTCACAAGTCATATCCTCCCCCACCAGCATTACTAAACCTAGCAATAAAGAAACTATATTAGATTGGATACTTATTAACAATTACCCACACATGTATAAAGCCGGAACCTTGCCCGATGACATAAGTGATCACCATCTCACCTATATTATCAGGCAAAAGGCTGAAATCCACAAACAACCCACCTACAAAACAATCAGGAACAAGAAAAAAAATTAACCTTAAGAATTTCCAAACAGACCTTAAACTTTGCAACTGGTCAGTACTTAAGCATCTTCCACTAGAGGAAGCTGTAAAATACTTTAATACTAAATTCTTATCCATCCTAGACAGCCACGCTCCAGCTCACACCATTAGGACTAAAACGAAAAGTACCCCATGGCTTACAGCTGCAACTAGGCAAAACTCTTACTAAGAAATAAAGCTTGGGCCACTTGGCGTGCCTCAAAAAAACTCACAGATCAACTCCATTATAGACAATTAAGGAATTACACAACAAATCTGTCACAAATGACAAAAAAAACTATCACAACCTACAACAAAAACATCAAAACAAACCTCATAAATTCTGGGCAACTCTAAACACACTGCTCCATCCAGAACTATTCACCACCCCTGTCCCTTCATCCTCCAACTCAAATTCTCCTGCAGAAGTCACCAACTCCTTCAATAGCTTCTTTACATAAATTATCCAAAACCTAGCCAATAACTTATCCCCAGTGCACCAAATCCATCAGCCTCTACACCCATTACCCAAACTACCTTCAAATTTCAACCAGTCTCAACATCATTTATCCTTAATCTAATTAGAAAACTAAAACCAACTACCCTTGCTGCTGATCTCCTCCCTGCAGAGTGTCTACAAAAAGCAGCTGATGCTGTAGCCTACCCTATATCCATTATGATCAACAGATCCATATCTGAAGCTACCATTCCCACTATCTGGAAGATATCCCCTATTCTTCCACTCCACAAGGGAGGCAGTTCCACTACAGTCTGGTATGTTGCAACCAATCCTGTAACACCACCAACTTTCACAGTGTATAACAGCAATATTGCAAATATGGCCCTGTGTTCCAGCCTCTGTCCTCCACATATATACCAGTCTTTGTCCAGATGTCATGCAGTAAGAGGTCGTTAGGTAATAGCCTATCATTATTTAGTGCTGGAATTCCTGCTATCATTCCAGTGATGTTGTGGAGTCCCATACAAATTGTGGGGTAGGGTCCATATATATGAGGGCAACAGCTGGACAAAACATGTGTGACCTTGTACAGTCCAGAGTTCAGTGTATGGAAAACATTGTTATATACCCTTGTAAGACATTTTATGGAGAGGGGTATTACATGTTTGTAATCTAGGCTGTTACAACATGTGAGGGATATCCGTAGGAAGAAACATTAAGGTATATGGCTGTACATTTTTATACATTTCACCATGGGAACAGTGGTGGGCTACAGCTTACTGTCTTACACACAGTTCTGTTTTTCACTGTGATAGTGATGTTTTAAGTTAGCATTGTTATGTAGCAGATACATTTACATTGTGACAACTAATACTTTTCCTCCTAGGGGTTGGGTACAGAGTGTAATTGGAGGCTGCTGAACTACATCTGAAATTAAGTGCTGATTGGTTCTTATCTTCAAGGCAAGTGTTTTATTTTTACTGTTGTACTACTTGAAGGCCTTAGTCTTGTCAGCAAACTATGTTAAGTTTTTTCAGATTACTGTATCAAATGTTTTGTTTGAGAGTTGCATTAATCTGTTATTATGTATGCCAAACACATAACTGCTATAAGAAATGGTATAAACAACTGAAATACTGTATGAATAAACATTTCTATGTATGCATACTTGTGTGTGATGTCATGTCCTTTGCATTGTGTGTGGTTATATGTTTCATGCAGTAATTCTCGTTTGTAGGAAAGAATCAAACACTGGCCATTTTAAAAGGTGGCAAATGTAGGAATAATGTCTGTTTGATATGCTGTGCACCCTCTATATATACTCTTCTTATACATATCTATAAATAGTAATATATTTATATGTGTATATATGTATACATATACACACATATATATATATATATATATATATATACATATATATATATATATATATATATATGTATATGTGTGTGTGTGTGTGTGTGTGTATTTATCATTGGAATGTATAATGCTTACACATTGTACAGTCTCTATGGTAGACTGACTGTTCTGCATGATATGTTTTAGATATCATCCTGACATCTTGCAGCTGAAATGGCTTACCGTTAACTTGTTGTGGGTATGTTGTGCAGGCTCCTTGGTTCAAGTCTTGCAAGTATTGGTTATTGTGTTGCAAGGCAGATCTGTTCAGCTCTAGAGGAAGGGAAAATAGCAATAATTACAATAGATTCCTAATTTGGGCCCCTTCATCCACCCCCATTAACAGTGCCTTTGGTCAGATGTTTTGTAGTGAGAAGTTCAGAGTGTGGATCCAATGTGTGAATGCAATAAGCATTTATATACATTTATATATATATATATATATATATATATATATATATATATATATATATATGTGTGTGTGTGTGTGTGTGTGTGTGTGTGTGTGTGTACACACACATACATACATACATCTACATATATAAATACATTTTCCCTACTGTTGAATGACTGCTGCATGATATGTTTGAGAAAACATCACATTTATGTACAGCTCAAATGGCTTAGTGGTAAATCACTGTGGTTATGGTGTGCAAGGTCCTGGGTTCAAGACTTGCAAGGACTGATTATTTTGTTGCTGGGAAGAACAAGGGCAGTTGGATACAGAGTGATTAAGGCACTTTTAAGCAGTTGTATGTGGGTTTGTCTTGCGGTAAGCAATGCTAACTTCCAGTTCAATATGCTTACAGACAGTTAGCCATAAAAGTGCTTAATCTGTGTAGCCATTGCTTGCCACTGCGCAAACAGGCTTAAACCTGCTTACTATTGCTTAAAAGTGCATACTCCCGCTTACCGCCATGCTAATTTCTTTAAAAAAAAAAAGAAAAAAGGGGTGATAAGAAAATGGTGAAAAAGGGGTCATGCAGAGGGAAAGACAATATCCTGCTTAAACCTGCTTACTACTGCTTAAAAGTGCTTACTCCCGCTTACCTCCATGCTAATTTCTTTAAAAAAAAGAAAAAAGGGGTGATAGGAAAGTGGTGAAAAAGGGGACACGCAGAGGGAAAGACAATATGGAAAGTAGCTAGGGATGTGCAGGATAGGTGTAGGAAAGGTCCATAGCTATCCATTCCTTCTACAGCAACAGCTGTGCATATATACTGAATTTGGAGGTAGATTTGGACACTCAAACCCCTGACAGAAGGGTGAGGACAACAATAATATGTTGTCAAGCCAATTACACCTGATTACATGTGTCCAGTGGACACATGCGCAAAATGGACAGCTATGTATGGGGTGATATATATATATTTTTTTGGGAACAGTTTGCCCTTTTTTTTTAAAGTGAGAGTGGGATGTTGGGGAAGGATAGTAGGTATATCTGGGGAGGTAGGTTGGGTAGGAAGACAGACAAGACAAACAAGACAGCATACAGGGGCAGTATATGACACATGTGGGGTACACACCTTGTATGGGGAGGGGTGTTTGGAAATCAGAAGCCCATGAGCCCCCAAATGGAAACATTGGGACTGAGGTCCCCACCCATGGGTTGTCACTACTGCGTCTTCACGGCCCCAAAGGTGGCTGTGCTGGGACCTGGGTAGGAGGGGCAGGCTGACCCTCTGAATGCACCATGTGGCCCTCAAGCTGGCATAGCAGATCTCCAAACTCCTTTTGAAGCTTGCTATGCACCAATCCCCTGATCTGATGATGGGTGACAGTTACCTGTCCACTCTTGCTCCCAGTGGGGGCAAGCCCCATCCCCTGAGGTGGTTCCACCCAAAGGTGGTGCAAAACGAGTGGACGAAGACATCCTCGGGTGGGTCCCAGAAGTGCTGGAGCCTGGTGCCATGGACAGATGAGGTGGGAGAGGTGGGTCCACTGAGATCAGCCTTCCCAAACATGCTATGGTGTTGCAGTTTTAAAACATATGTGGGTTAGTAACAGTCAACACAATCCAGGATTAGTTATAACAGCATGCATAGATATTCCCATTAACCAAAAACACCAGATTTGGAACAGTTGCATAGCAAACAGAACATATGCATAAATGGAACCACAGTGGCCATTACAACAGCATGCAGGTTACATTGATAGCAACAGGCCACCAATGATAGTATTTCAACATGGAACATTAATAGAAACACATTTTAATATTTATTAAACAATAGGACATATGTCCCAACAGTAGTTTGGTGTAAACATACCAATTGATTTGTGTATTTAGATTTTTGTTGCAGATATGGTGGGGGGGGAGATGTAAATTAACAACTTATATATCCTTGTAGTTCTCACAACTTTAATGATCATTGCTGTAATCATTAAGGTACAGGTATTATTACAATACCCTATGGCCTTGGTTTGGCCAGCGGTATGTTTGTAAACAGTGTATACTTCAACTGTCTTATAGCTAAATTCTACATCTCTTACCTGGTATACTTGTGAAGAGAATGCTTGTTAACACTGACTGTTTTGAGACATATTCCCAGATTCCGAGTTAATATTATGCACATAACTCTCAATCTCTTAATGCACACACTCTGGTCAAAGCTTGACAACATGGGGGTACAACTAGAGACATATTTTGAATATTGCTCTCATAAACTTGGAGGACTGATAGAGTGACAGGATTTATTTTCATATACATTTTCTTAAGGTTTTGAGTTCTGAAAATCAAATGTATGTCATTATTTGCTGACTACAAATGTGATATCATCCCACTGATTTGCCATGGGGACAGAGGAACAGGCAGAAAGTATGAGCCAGTTATAAGGACATTCTGAAAGAATGTGTACAGTTGAGCGGTATGATTATGCATACAGCTTACGATTCAAACCTTGGCTGTGTCTGATAAAAATACAACAATTTAAGTGCCAGCAGAGTGTGCTGTTTGAATATTGCTGTCTATCTCTTCAGTGTTTTCTGTCTAAGTCTCTCATGGTTGTACAATCTGACCGTGTAATTATAACAGTCTCATACAGATATTCCCAGACATATTTTTATGTAGCACAGTGTGAGAAACAGTGGTTGGCACAACAGTACTATTCTGATATCAGATGTTACTGAATGCTACATGTCAGGCATACAATACCAGAGTAAACACTACCAGTCCAGGATTTCAATCTTTATTTGCAGGCACAGTTTTCTTATCTGACAGACCTGTGGAGGGAATGTTTGTTAACTCTACCTGACTGCTTCCACACATATTCCCAGATTACAAGCTAATACTATGCACATAACTCTCAATCTCTTAATGCACACACCCTGGTTAAAGCTTGACAACATGGAGCTAGAAATAGAGACATATTTTGAATATTGCTCTCATAAACTTGGAAAGTTGCTAGAGTGACAGTTTTATATATATATATATCTATATATATATAGATATATATATATATATATATATATATATATATACATTTTCTGAAAGTTTTGAGGTCTGAAAATCAGATGTATGTCATTATTTGCTGACTAAAAGTCTAAGATCACCCCACTGATTTGCCAGGGGGACAGGGTAACAGGCAGAAAATATGAGCAAATTATCTATACATTCTGAAAGAAATGTGTACAGTTGAGAGGTATTGTTATGCATGCAGCTTTCTATCACTCCTAGAATTTGAAACATGGCTGTGTCTGATAAAGATACAACAATTTAAGTTTCAGCAGAGTGTGCTGTTTGGATATTGCTGTCTATTTCTTTAGTGTTTTCTGTCTAAGTCTCGGTTGTACAATCTGACTTTGTAATTACAACAGTCTTATACAGACATTCCTAGACATTTTTATTATGTTGCACAGTGTGGGCAATAGTAGTTAATACAACATTACTATTCAGAGAATGCAACACTAAAATGCCATACAACACCAGAGTAAACACAACCAGTCCAGGAGTTAGAGCTTTATTGCCAGGCAGTTACAGTTTTATTTATATACTACCTATATGGGACTGTTACTGCCATATTGTCTAGTTTATTCAGTACAACCCATACACAAAACAGTTTTTTTACTGGCAGGTGACTTTCTACTACTTTTATATTTATTTGGTATGACTACTACAAGCAGGATTGTTACTCACCAGCCTCGCAATGAAGCCTTTGCAGCCTACTCTCATGGGTTCCTGATTCACAGCCTGCTCAGCTGCAGCTGTAAGGGAAATAGAGTCATATTTCGCCATACCTATCCATAATATACACAGGCTGGATATTATTAAACAGTTACTGGTATGAGTACTTACACACTGCTGGGACATCATCCCTCTGCCTTGATTCTTGGAACCACTGGTCCAAGAGCTCCCTCATTTCAAGTTGGCATAGTGGTTCACCTGTTTACCAGTCCAAGGGATACCAGTGGCACTGGTGAAGTCACGGGCGAGATGGTCCTAGGCTTCCGCTGTATATTGGGAGCCTTGATACTGGCCCTGCAGCAGTCTCTCATCATGTTTTTTCACCAGGAGTCCTACCATGACCTTGGACTCCTGTATGCCCCAGAGCTGTGAACGGAAGTGCATTCCCTCTCCGACTCCAGCCATTCTACCTACAGTGCGAAGCTGCAACCAGTTATAAGCTATATTCCTGCCTGTGGGGTTTAAGTACGTCTGATTTCCCACCCATTGCCATGATTGGATGGTTTTGAATATGCTGAGCTAAGCTAAGGTAATGGCAAACCTGCTTAACTAAGATTGGCATTGCTTAAAGGGGCAGGTTCAGCACTGCTTACCAATGGGCAAATCCATTTAGCTGGGCTACTCATCACTTAGCAGTCATATTTACACAATGCTTACACCTGGTAAGCAGAGCTGTGCAGTGCTTAGCATTGCTTATTTTTAATTTTATATACTATTTGTTGTATGGCATCGATTCATCATTCATTACATATTATATGTTTGTTTACTGTTCCTGACATCCCCCATTGTGCTTTCATTACATTTATTCATGTGTGACTATACTGTATGGGGTACTTGTGATTATATGGGGATTTCACAACTTTATTAAACTGACACCTCACATCTGGACATAATGCAGTACTCCAGTTAACAAATATATGTTATTTAGTAGGTAATACTACCAGAAATTGTTTATGTATTGCTTTCACATGTAAAATGTGAATTAGTTACAGTGGAGATAAAACCAGGAATGGCTGCTTGCAAAGCATACACTCTAACAACTACACTATTGCTTTCTGTTTAACTTTTGTGTGCTGTGTAAGCTGGACTAAGCATAGCTAAGCAACGGGCACACCTGTGCAGCTATGCTTAAACTTTATCACATTTATGAAAAAAATGTTTTGTTGTGTTATTTTATCCATACCCTTCGGAATATCTCTGCTAATGCTAAACCTGTAATTTTATCAGCTTTCTGCTTCATGGGACATTTGTTATCCCTTTTGCCTTTAACCAGTTTTGTATTTTCCTGAGGGTTTGGGGTGTGAGCATTCTTGCCTGTTTTTCATTGCCAAAAGGCAATTCTGGAGTTTAGCGGCATGTGTATTGTGAGAGCTTTGCTCTCAGACACACACCCTTCACTCATACACAGCTCTGCATCTGTTTAATAGCACAGGCAGCACGCCTTCATAAATATGCAAGCCGCGCTACCTTGCTGTATGGGAACAGTCACTGCCATGCAGGAATAACTTATTCCTGCATGGCTGCTTGCTAAATCCCAGGGTGTATCTTTGACATACAGGTTTAAGTTTAAATGAAGCAATTGCCTTGTACTTAAGACTTCATGTACAAGTGAATTCTGTAACATTATAAACTCCTTTTTATTTAAGAATTAACCCTAGTATTTATTATTTAAACATGTCACACTGATTTCTGAAATATTTTCCTCAGAAATGCTCAAATCTTTTGTACAACATGTAAAAGAATAAGCAGAAGTTATAGCTTTAGAAGGTGGTATTGTATTACTGTTCTACCAGGGATCACATTTTTCATGGAGGAGATGGAAGATGTTATTTAATTCTTTATGTGAGACAGATACTGTATAACATGCAAATGTCTTAATGAGGAAACAAATTTGATTATGAATTTTAAATTTATTTTTCCAGAAACAGCCAAAAGAAAGATTCACATCCTTTCTATGTGACTTTATACTATGTACTGTAAGCAAAGTGATGTTTTTTGGCAGTTTCCATCTAGGGTTTTAATGTCGAAGCTTTTAAAACAGAGAAGATTAAGTATGGAGATGGCTCAGTTAATTTCAGACCTGAATAATTTTCTTCAGGATAAGCATAATTTGGTGGAATAAAGGAATAAGACATTGCCTATGACCCAGATGACACTAGATCAAGTAGAGATTTAGGAAGTGAAAGAGCTGGGTAGTTGAGGTTGGGTGTGATTGGTTTATTTACCAACCTGATGTGAGGGTGGTGCTCCATTTTGACTATGATGATCTCATGAGGTGGTGGCCTATGTGCAGGCAGAGAAAGTTGGAGTGGATGATGTCAGCTGCTCAATCTCTTACTAGTGACAGTATCCCTAATGGGGAATGTGTGTGGAAGAACATGCATGTCTAAAGGAGGCCACTTGACACCCCTGCATTGACACATATGTCCTTATTAACTACTGATATGAGTTAGAGCCAAAATAGGCACATGTCTATGGCTGCCTGCATAACATCTGTGATACAGTTTGCTTTTGTTCTGGAAATGAGGAATGAATAGTCTGTTGAAATGGCTAGATGGTTGGCAGGCACAAGAACCAGGAAAGTAATTCAGACATAACTCTCTTTTTGTCTAAAATAACTAAATATATAAACAAAAAGAAAAAAAAAAAACATTTCCTGCTTTTGAATTGAACCATGTCATGACACTAACTTCATGAAAGACCATATGGCATGATTTGCCCTTATTGTATTTGGAGTCCCAGTAAAAAACACTTTAAGTTAAAAACAATTACATACCGAATCACAGCTGCTGAGCAGTATTCAGATAACTGCTTTCTCAAATGTTTGGATGTCTGTCAGGATACAAAGCATCCATCTCTAACTGCATGACCTGGCAAGTCTCAGTTATAAACTTCCACCTACTACTTCCTGTCCTGGTACTGTCTATGTAAGATTCTTAATTATAAAATTATACCTACCAATGCATATTCTGGTATCTTGTATATGCATTCTTAACTATACTCAGTAAGAAAATAGTATTGATAAGCAATGACTTTTCTCTTGCTCATAACAATCAGAAGGCTCCCATTTGAAACTAAGACTATGAAAATAAGCACTCAGCTTTCTTAACATCTTAGTTTCTACTTTGAGGGACTTCAAACATTTGGGATATAACCCATCACTGTATTTCCAGCTAGCTCTAACTTAGAAAACTGTGGCAGAAATACTAGTTTACATTAGCAGAAAATAAAGCATGCTTTAACAGTGATCATTTCCTCTGTAAAAATTAATCATCTGTGAGAAATGAATGCCCACTAGGCTACTCTGTGTTAGGTTCATAGGTTCATAGGTAAGTACTAGGCTATCTGCCCGAAGGCATCTGTAAGCCTAGCCAGAATGGGTTGTCTTTTGCCGCCCCCTTAGAGTAGTTCTATGTGCCTCTGTCCAGTGGAGCCATTAGTTCCCTGTGCCTCTGTCCAGCAGAGCTACTGCAGTGATCCCCGGGGTACATTTTCTGTTTCCCATCCACTCGTCAAGGTTTCTCTTGAAAAGGGTTAGTGAGAGGCTCTGCCTAATGTAGATTGGAATCCTGTTCCAAAGCATGGGGAGTCTCCGGGACAAGAATCTATCCCTCCAGCAAGTCTTATTTATTGTTGTGGTGAGGTTTAGATCCCTAGAGCAAGTGGCTCTCAGGGATTGTTTTTTTTTTTTTTTTTAGGTGGAGCATGTCCATCAATTCTGGGTTGGACATGGCCTTGTATGTCAGGCAGAGATCACCTCTGAGTAAGTGGTAAGCAACCAAGTACAGCTAGAGTTTCTTCAGTCGGGCTGCATAGGTCATCTGCTTGAGGCCAGTAATCCTCTTCGTGAGGTACTTTTGTCATCTTTCCAGCTGTTGCAGGTGTCTTGTAAGGTACATCCCAAATGGGGCATTGTACTCTATGATGGATCTAATGAGTGATAAGTAGATGGCACAATAACCTCTTTTGTTCTAAATGTGAACCATTTTATGATTAGGTGGGCCACATAGAAGGACTTTCTAACCACCTTGGCAATATGATTATCAAAGGAGAGATTACTATCTACTTGGGTCCCCAGATCCCTTATTACATTTTCTGTATTTAGGGGACTACCACATTTGTGGTAGTTCACGAGTACTTTGTTTTTTCCAAAGGGGATGACTATGCACTTTTTGGCATTTAGCTTGAGGCCATGATTTTGACACCAGGTATCCATCTCAGTGAGACCCTTCTGGAGGATGTCTATATCAGCCCAAGAGTCAATTATGGCCCCCAGTTTGCAGTTGTCTGCGAACCTGGTCAGCCATAGTCCTCCTGTGCTTGCCTGTACTTCTGAGATGTATAGACCGAACAGGAGGGGTCCCCGGACTGAGCCCTGAGGGGTCCCACTTGTAACTGGTTTAGAGTCGGACCTAGAGCCTGCAACTCTCACCATGTGGGTTCTATCCATGAGCCAATTGGCAACCCATCTCGTGACATAGGGATTTATGTTCAGGCTGGTGAGCTTGTCTATAATACCAAAATGGGGAATGGTGTCAAAAGCCTTTGTGAGGTCTAGATAGGCTGTGTGGACCTCCTTTCCTTCATCTAAAGCTTTGATAACTGTCCCAAAGACGTCCACCAGGTTTAGGAGGCAGGATCTGCCCTTAACAAAGCCAAACTGGGAAGGGTCCAATGTTTGAAGCTTTCCAATGTCTCTGTTAATGAGTTCCATGATGATGCACTCCATAGCCTTGCAGACCAGGCTAGTCAGGCTTATAGGGGTGATAGTTCCCGGGGTCCATTGTGGCTCCACCTTTGTAGATCGGGATAACTGTTGTTGTGCACCACTCTATGGGTATGTAGCCTGTAGAGAGGCTGAGTTTGAACAATGTGTTTAGGTGAGGTGTTAGTTCATTTTGGAGTTCGTTTAAGACACAGCCTGGGAAACTGTCCGGTCCCATTGAAGCTGTGTTTTTGGCTTTGGATAGGGCTGTTTTAACCTGTGTGTCAGTGATTGCCAGGGCTCTACATTCTTCTGGTATTATTATAGGCCCTTTAGAGGGTGAGAGGGGGTGAAATTTGCACTAAACCTGTCTGCCAGAATGTTAGCAATATAAGTCAGTTCAGTGTATTTTGAGCCATTCTGCACTAACTCAGAGCAGATCTGAGAGTTTCCTCTTAGGTTCTTGACATAGCTAAAGAATGCTTTGTGGTTATCTTTGGATTTCTTGGCAATTTTTCTTTTGAAACTAGCCTTGGATGATTTTATGAGGGATCATAGTTTCTTGCTGATACTGATCAGGGATGTCTTTCCTTTTTGGGATTTTACTCTTTTCTGTGCTAGTTTCCTCCTTCTGTTGTATAGTTTGTTTATGGAAGGGGTCCACCAGACTGGTTTCCTTTTCTTGAAGGAGCGAGTCTTGGTTTTGCTTGGGATAGTATGATCCATGCATTCTTGCAGGTGCTCATAGAGTGTCTTTGTAAGGGATTCAGCAGCTTGGACAGTGTTGTCCTTTAGCATGGGGGCTGTGAACCTTTCCACCTCGGTCTTAAGTAACATGAAGTTTGCTTTTGAAAAGTTTTTCACGGTGGTTTTCTTGATTGGGAGTGGGGGCAGAATGTAGATATCCAGAGTGATTAGTCTATGGTCTGATCTAACCAGTGAGGGGTTGACCTCTGGTGTAGAACACCGGTCGCCCATGTTGGTGATGACCAGGTTCAATATGTTGTCACCTCTGGTGGGGGTGTTGAACAGTTGATCCAGGGCATTCGAGTTTATAAATTCTAGGAAGCATTGGTCAAGGGTGTTAGTACTTGATTAGTTCTCCCAGTTAATGTTTGGGTAATTGAAATCACCCAATATTAGGGCATTTGGTAGGATCTTCATATTTTCCAGTGTCTCCAGAAACACTGAATGAGGGTCCTGGGTCATGGTGGGTGTTCTGTAGCAAGCTACAATTTGAATTACAGTTTTGCCCGTTGTTAGTTGCACATGAATGATCTCTGAGGCATTGTGCTTCACCACTAACCTGAAGGTGTGGGTATACTTGACGAATATGGATACACCCCCGCCTTTTGTGTTTCATTCCAGGTTCTGTGGCCAAAAAGTATGGTATGAGTTATAGCCTGGTAGTGCTGGGGTGCTCTCTGGAGCCTTAAACCAGGTTTCTGTTACTGCACAAATATCGATGTTCTCCATACTGAGGAGTGCCTCAAGTGCATGCATTTTGAGGTTTAGACTTCTGGCTTTGAGTAGCATTACCCTTAGTATTTGGTTACTTGTGCTATTTACGGTGGTGACCCTTGCCTAAAAAAGGCACTATGGGGGCGGCAAAAGCCTTGGCCAGTATTTGAAAGCCTAAGGGTGACAGGTGCAAGCCATCTCTTGTGAAGCAACATGGCTTGTCGAGCATGTCATCCCAGGTGGATAGATACTGGATCCCCTTTGAATGACACCAGAATCTTAGCCAGTTGTTGAAATTGATCATTTTTTCATTATACTGTGGCATCATTCTTGTTGAGGGCCGGATGCTACTCAGGGTCAGAGTCATACCAGCTTAGGGTACGTGATCAGAGAGCTCTTCCATGTCTCTTTTTATGTAGTCCAGGGAGGTATGTCTCAGGTCATTCACACCAACATGGACAATGACAGCGTCATATTTGCACTTTTTCTGGAGCTACCTGAGTGCTTGTGTTATGTGGCAGATCCAGGTGCCTGACAGGCAGCTAAATGTAACCTTCTCCTTGTCCAGCCTAGTTAGTGGGACATCAGTGTACCTGGCTATAGAGTCACCTATTACTAATGTGTTGGATTTGTTATTTTGCCTTATGGGCTGTGATTGCATAGCACACTGATTATGTGAAGTATGTGTTTCATGGTTTGTGATGGGGTGTGGAAGTTGCTTGGGTGTCTGCTTTGGATGTCTCTGTTGCTTTTGCAGATTTTTATTTAGAGCCTCCAAGTATGTTTTCATGTATTTATGCATGTTATTTGTCAGTGTTGATTTAGTAGGTCTATGTGAGACTGGTGATGTGCTGTAAGTATTTTCCTTCCCCCCTTGACTGTCAGTTCCAGTCTTGAGTTGAGAGAGCTTTGCCTCCAGTTTGGTTGCATCATTGCATCTCTCACATATATTAGTGTTTGGTGGTAGGAGGGGAGAGTTGTCTGTGTACATGAGGCACTTGTAACATTGCTTCAAAATGCCCAGATTCACCAGATGGACTGGAAAGTACACCTGAAACTGCCCTTTGGACATGCCTGAATAGGTAAAGTGAGCTGTTTTACTGATTGGCTGGTAGGGACAAATAGAGAGCCTTGTCCTTCTGGACAGTATAGGGGGGGGTCTAGTTCTTGGGTTAATTAGTGCTTGCTGTGAGTTTTGAGCAAGTTCTGGGCTGTGAAATGAATGGCTTGAGTGCTTAAGTTGAAAGTTTGTCTAGTTCCAAGGGAAAAATTGAAGAGTACACTTTGTGGTGCCAGGAATAGTTTAACCATAGCTAACCAGCCACACAAATGCAGTTTTTTAGCAAGGAATTGAAAGAGGTAGAAATTAGCCCAAATGGCCTATAAACTACTAACTTCTGGGCTGAAACCACTCCTCCAGGGACAGACAGGCTGCTCAAACTCTCCCTCTCTCACAGGTGAACAGAGAAACTTCCTTCTATCCAAGTAAGGTATGGGCAACACAGAAACTTGTAACACAGCCCTGAATTCAGCAATAACCTAAAAACTGAACTTTACTAGTTCATAAAGGTGGGAAACAAGTATATATATATATATATATATATATATATATATATATATATATATATATATATATATATATTTTTTTTTCAGAAAATAAAGCAGATACAATAAAAAAACATTTTAAATGCACAGAAATAGATATTGCACTTTAATGTGTAGCCTACAACAGTTAAACAGATTATTTAAACACAAAAATGACTCAGTTCAAGTGCAGGCAGCAAATAAGTACAATATGCAGTAGAAACAAGCTTTTTAAATCACTGAAACGCTAAAAAAATGGCATTTTAGGTAGAATTAGTTAAAGACAGTAAGAAAATGCAGAGAAATGATACTTAATCACCCCAAATTCTCTCTTTTGTCTCTCTGCTGCTGTAGAACTCTGCAGGACAACTGGCAGGCACTTGCTGAGCTAAATGCAAGCACAAAAAAAAAAAAAACGCAAATGTGGTTTTTATAGCAGGGAAATGAAAGAGATAAAAATTAACTCAAAATGGCCAATAAATTACTAACTTCTGGGCTACAGCAAACAAGACGCACAAATTTCAGAAAGAAACAGTTCAAATAAGCAGGCACAATAAGCCTTTAACCAGAAATTCCCAGCTCAGAAGGGCAGAATCTAGCCTCTCCTCCCACAAGAGTGCAGACCACAAACCTTCTTAATGTAAAATAACTGGCCTGAAGCCCAAGTGCTTAAACCAGAACTAATGTGCTTTTAAAATAACAGACACTGAACCTTCAATCAGCAATTCCCAACTTAGAGGGATGCAAGTTACCTGTTCTGCCACAACAATGCTGTCCACAAACAATTTTAATGTAAAACAACTGGTCTGAAGCCCAAGTGCTTAAACCAGAAGGCTTAGAATAACAGTTACAATTTAGTCAGGCTACTACCAAGCAGTAATAACTGCAGGAGAGTAATGCAACTGAGTACTTGTAAGAAGAAGCAAAAGCAAAATAAAATAATAAAGTGGGAAGAAATACAATTACAGTAAAAGCAGGTGAATAAAGTGTGATTTTACTTTTTATAACAATAGAAAACAATCAAACTGATTTAAACAAATTACCCAATTAACCAGTAAAAAAACTCAAAACTGAGCCCTGTTCCAGCAGTCTTTAATTGGACAAGTTCTAACCACACACTCCTGTCACTAGGGTGCAGGGGAACTTTCTTGAAAAAAGATGGCCTGGATTAGTGCTCAAGTTATACTAACAAAGCTAGATTCAGCAGGCCTGAATCTAGTCTATGCTACAGCAGACAAGGTGCACCAATACCAGAAAAACAGTTCAAATAAGCAGGCATAGTAAGCCTTTGGCCAGAAATTCCCAGCTCAGAAGGGCAGAAACTAGGGTTGCCACCTTTCTACTGTGCCATTTCCTGACAAACAAGCCCTGCCCCATGCACAATCAAGACACACCCATTCATTTTAATAGCCACACCCCTTTACTCTAGCACCCTTCAGCATAAGTCTTTAATATCACATACAGTTACCAATAAGTAGAAAAATGTGCAACGAGTCAAAAGTAAATAAAAAAAACTTTATTTAGCAATACTTCAAAAGGTTCACTACATACAACAGTACATCACACACAAGCATGGGAAAACTAAGCCCAAGTCTCGTATCACAGGTAGTACTAAAATGGAAATACAATTAGATATTAAAAACACCAGTTCATTCAAAGCAGAACATTAAGGGTTCACCACACACAATAGTAAAAGAAAAGCAACTGTTTAAAGTATCTTCAGTTTTGCTAGAAATCATTGCTTATACTTAAAGCTATATTTGGCATTTGATCTAGCAGCCTCAAGTAATGGCTGATTATTTCTCACAAATGAATAAAATTGCGAACAACTCATGTTAAAGTTTAGCTTGACCTGCAACTCTGCCTTCACAAGTGATACAAGCATTCTATTTCTTACATCAGTCCACGCATTCCCCATAAGTGAAAAAACCCTTTCCACAAAGCTATTGCTGGGGGGGATTGAAAGAGCAAACTGCACCAGTCTGTAAAGTGGCTTGCAGTCTGGAGTTTTACTAAAAAAAGTCACCCAGCGATCACTTACAGATGCCTCTGTCATCTGTAACAGGGCTGGCAATGCAGCAGTTAAAGTACAGTAGTCTGAGTAAAGTGCTTCAATGTCCAGATCCAATTTGAAGAGGTCTGCAACTGTACGCAGTTCTGGCTAAGTTACAGGATGTTGGAGGCTGAGGACCTGCATAGCTTTAAAGGGACTATTATCATAGTCAAACCACTTCTGTAGGTAACAAAGTGCTTTACTGTAAAAATCACAGAAGGTCCTACAGATCTGCTGTGCGACAGCTGGAGTAAAGTACTGTAAGGCAGATGAAACTTTAGTACCAAAGAACTGGTCATCTAGCCTTCTCTGCAACTCATCTTTTAGACTTTTCATCATGGTGTACAACTCTCGAGCAGAGAGAGTGTTACTTTCAAGTTTTGCTATAGACTTGTGGAATACCTGCAGGATGTAGTGCATGAAATGTATGTAGCACTCTGCCTCAGACACATCCCCACTGATGCCATCCTCATCGGCCTCCACAAATTAACAGATAAGGGGGTGACAGTCCTCAGGCTCTTGACTAATAAAATAACTTTTAATAGCAGGCCAACATTCTACCAGCCTTGCCACAGCTGGGAACAAAGACAGCCACCTTGTTACAACATGTTGCATTATTTCCTTAAAGTCCTGGTCTAGGAAAGAATAGAAGCCTTTCAACAGTGCCATTTTTTTAGCAGATGCTGAAAACTCACTATGTACTTTCAAAACCAGAGTCTCCACATCAAACTTTGCAAGGGCCTTGCTTGCATGCTTGTTACAGTTATGTATTACATGGCATAAACAGTTTGTTGCAATGATGTGAGGCACCTCAGATTTCAAACTTTTAAAAACAGACCTGTGCTTTCCATAATTGACTGAGGCATTGTCTGCAGCATAGCTAGCAATGTTTTGTACTTTGAGTCCTTTATGCACAAGGATGTCCTTTATTCTAGTAAAGATACATTCAGAACTTTCGTTATGATCCTCATAGAAATCAAGGAGTTTCTGTTGTGTGCCATGGGTGTGAGTAAAGTACTGAATAACTAAAGGGAACATTTTTCTGTTCCCTTTATTGGATGCATCTGATCCCACTGAGAAATAGGAATTGCCAAGTTCCTGCAGAAGGTGCTCCTCTGAATGAGGTGCAAGAACATTCATGACAATACTCTCAGATTTTGTCTTCCCACAGGTGAATTTCGAAGCCAAAGTAGAATCAGGGAAGACTGTCGGTGCCAGCTTACCTCCACAATCTATGGATACATATGAGTGACCATGTTTCACTCCATGATAGACTGCTGTCACTTCAGCTGCAGTGACTTTGGAAGCTTCACTGGTTACACTCATTGGCTGAATAAACTTGGTCATTACGAGGTTCTGCCTCTGGAGCTGAAGGCTTTGATGATGTTTGTCTGACTTCTGATGGCTTTTCAATGCCTTTTCCCCATCCCATTTTACAGTGAGAGTTGTTCCACAGGATGTGCACTTTGCCATGGCATCTGCATTTGGAACAGGTCGCACCCATGAGTAGCTTTGCTCCCACACCATATTATAACTGCAGAAAAACCTCTTAGGAGACGCGCTTTCAGCCTCTTCTTGATGATCCATTGACCTTTTCCTGAACATGATTCCTGTAGGATCCTTGCTCAACACTACAATAAACCAAAACAGCTATTAATAGAAAATCAAAACACTTGTAACCAACACCAGTGCCTGGCGGGGCCTGTGTCAGTCAGTAGCCACTAGCCAGAGTTCACATTCACATGTGAATCTCCAGACTTTCACACCCTAGTAATATCAAGTTGGTATAGGGAAAAAAAAATGAGACTCCTCATGAAAAATTGCAGTGAAGGTAAAGCAATGAAAGGCAGAAGCAACTCCTGTCTGAGGGACTTGCAGCAGTTACACATGAACCTGGTGTGACAGCAGAATATGCACAGAAGGCATTCAACTGTGTGTAAAACACATGGGTCAGACACTACAGCAATGCACCAAATTAAGACCCTCTACTTTTATGTAGAACCCAGTGCAAACGTTATCCAGCTGAGTCTGAACACAGCAAGAAAGTTCAGGCATACCGTGGACTGACAAGATAAAGATGAAATACATAGCAGCTCAGCAATCATACCCTCTGGCTACAATTGTAATAACTTGCATAAAGACAAACAGGACATAGTGTGGGCCGACACAATGATAAACATGAAATATGTAACTCAGCAATCATAATACCCTCTGGCTGCAACAGTAATAACTTGCATAATGATAAGAGACCGTATGGGCAGACATAAAGATGAATTCCATAGCCCCACAATTCCAGATGCAACACCCCATATTAAGTGCAAAGCACAGAGACCAGTCAACTTGGGGCTGGTTTCTCCCCTTTTCCACTCCAGATCCTCACCACCACCACCTCCCACTGGCACAGTTAGAGTTGAGCATAGTGGCCAAGTGAAGACCTCGAGCACCCTATTTAACAGTGCTTTGGGCCCCTGCTAAAGCAGTTGAGACACACTTGAGGTCTGATTTATATACACAAGGGAAAGGCTGGCACAAGTTTACTAACTATGCCCCCTTTTCCCCAGACTACAACATAATCAGCCAGCTACTCCTTATAAGCAACTTTAAGGCCCTAACAAAGTGTGTTCAGTCTTACTGTGCAATAGTAATAAACATTGCTAGTTTGACCAATGCCAAGGTAGTGGCCCAGTGTCACTAAATAAATATTTAAGTCGTCTCAAAACTTAAATATCTACACAACAAAACGTTAGAAAATATCCTGTGTATATTCACTGTAACAAGCTCAAAACCACATGAGATATTTCATATTGACAGTAGGTAAACATCACGGTGATGATAGACTAGAAAAGACAGTTCTACAGTCCAAGCATCCTATACAAATCATGTAATCATATATTCACTGTAACATCAAATGAGTTAAGCTTTGGTATAGATGGTATACCCTAGAAAACACAGATAAAAGGTAAACAGTTGTGATGACAAACTAGACAAAAAAGCTACATTTAAGCCTCACTATACTACGAAGACTGTACACCCTAGAAAGACACCCTAGGAAGAAACACAGGTCAAGGTAAACATCACGGTGATGATAGACTAGAAAAGACAGTTCTACAGTCCAAGCATCCTATACAAATCATGTAATCATATATTCACTGTAACATCAAATGAGCTAAGCTTTGGTATAGACGGTATACCCTAGAAAACACAGATAAAAGGTAAACAGTTGTGATGACAAACTAGACAAAAAGCTACATTTAAGCCTCACTATACTACGAAGACTGTACACCCTAGAAAGACACCCTAGGAAGAAACACAGGTCAAGGTAAACATCACGGTGATGACAGACTAGAAAGACAGATCTACAGTCCAAGCATCTTATACAAATCATGAAGTCATTATATATTCACTGCAACCAAGTCCAAAACCAGATTAGAAACTGTTCTAGTTAATCACCACATGTTGAACATCTAGATAGTTACACACATCTTGTCACCATCAATGAATGAGATAGTGCCAGCACAGCTAGTGAATTAATATAAATTTAATATTTGAAAAATTCACTAGTAGCTGTGCTGGCAATATTTCATTCCCCTTGTCACACTAATCTTTGAAAATCTACCTTAATTCCAAAGAATTAATCCATTAAAAAAAATCCACTTACCTCCAGAAAAATCAGCAGCAGGGCTACTAAAACAAGCTCTCAGCAGCAGAAGAGAACAGGCAGCTAAAGGGCCAGCAAGCAGGGGAACACACCACCACCCAGTCCACAGCACTTCTCCTCCAGCCAGGGCAAGACTCCAGCAAGCAAGGCAAGCAGCAGGGCTAAGGCAATCCTTCCAGGCAGCAGGGCTTCCAGGCAGCAGGCAGGGCTTCCAGGCAGGGCTTCCAGGCAGGCAGGGCTTCCAGGCAGGGCTTCCAGGCAGCAGGCAGGGCTTCCAGGCAGCAGGCAGGGCTTCCAGGCAGCAGGCAATCCACTGAAGATGACGTCCAAGCAAGAATTTCAGATCTTAAAGCACCCTTTGTACAAAAGTAAAAGGGAAAAACTGAAGCTGAAGTGCCGCTTTATATTCATAAATTTTCGCGGGCTTTGCAGGGCTTTGACTACTAACTCTACGTGTTGATTGGCTGCTTGCTGCACGAGCCTCGTCTGCAGCAAGCAGCCAATCAACGAGAGTCCAAGACGGGAATGTTTTTTTTTTTTTTTTTAATACGCGCTGACGAGCTTGACGTCGCTATTTCCGGACTCCGAGTGCAAGAACCGGAGAACCGGAGTGCCCTACTGATTTCCGGGCACTCCGGAAAAAAAATGGAGGGGTGGCAACGCTAGCAGAAACTAGCCTCTCCTCCCACAAGAGTGCAGACCACAAACCTTCTTACTGTAAAATAACTGGCCTGGTGCCCAAGCATTTAAACCAGAACTAATACACTTTTAGAATAACAGACACTGAGCCTTCAATCAGCAATTCCCAACTTAGAAGGATGTAAGCTACCTGCCCTGCACCAGCAGTACAGACCACAAACCTTCTTAATGTAAAACAACTGGTCTGAAGCCCAAGTCCTTTATCCAAAAGACTTAGAATAACAGTTACAATTTAATCAGGCTACTACCAAGCAGTAATAAATGCAGCAGAATAAACACAATTGAGTACTTTTAAGAAGAGACAAAAGCAAAATAAGGTAATAAAGTAGAAAGAAACACAAATACAGTAAAAGCAGATACAGTGCAATTGTTTTAATATAACAATAGAAAGCAAGCAAACTGATTTAAACAAATTACCCAGTTAACCAGTTAAAAACCTCAGAACTGAGCTCTGTTTCAGCAGTCTTCAATCAGACAAGTTCAGGGCCTAAGTGAGTATGCCTACTCATATGTTCTCTCTGTATTAGCAGGATGAGCTAATGAGACTAGAATAGGATAGAACTGGGATAGGGCTGAACAGATGGGACTGGTAGGAGTGTCTGAAATCAAAATATGACCTCACTGTACTCGGTTGAGTGAGTAAATGAGATGGGCCGAGGAGGAGTATTCAATCACAAATTTACAGGAGGGGCGGTCAATTCCAAAGCCACCAAGATTAATACCAAAACAAGAACAGGGTGGTTGGGGAAAACTAACTGCAGACACAGAGAGAACTCACACTTTTCAGTAAACAAATAAATAAGCAGATAAATTCAGTACTATTTTAAACACAATATTCAATGAAACAATAAAACAGAAAAAATAAAATGCAGTACTATCTTATAACACTGCAAGTTTGTACTTATCTCAGCTTGTAATAAAGTTGATGCAGCTCAAGTATGCAACTATTCAGCAGAAATAATTTCAGAGATAAGGGACTAAGATAAGGCACAGAGACACCCTCAAGGCTAAGAAGACTTCTACACCGAATATCAATGAAGTGAGAAGAATACACCCACTAACTGCAGACACAGAGAGAGCTCACAATTTTCAGTGAACAAATAAATAAGCAGATACATGCAGTACTATTTTAACACAATATTCAATGAAACAATAAAACAGAAAAAATGAAATGTAGTACTATCTTAAAACACTGCAAGTTTGTACTTATCTCAGCTTGTAATAAAGTTGATGCAGCTCAAGTATGCAACTATTCAGCAGAAAAAATGATCCTGTATAAAGTAACTGTTGGTCTAATCTAACCACAACTATTCACATGTCCAGTGTCTACCAGGAAGAGACAGTGTCAAGTCCTCACATCCACAAACCTACAGTGAATTATAAAGATTCTGACGTCTTTTGGGACTTGGACTGTGAATTCATATTTTCAAGTTGTTACATCCACAAGTCTTAGTTTCTCAGGTACCTACATTTGGGCACAGCATGTAACATCTTTCACTCTTATGCCCAACCACAGAAACAGACTCTTTTGCCAGCAAATGGCACTTGAACAATCTGGAAAATAAAAATAATAGTCTATTAAATGCTCCTTCAAAAATAATAAAGAAACTGAACATGCAATTCTCTTGACAGCATTAAATTTGTCTAAATATTGCTATCAGTAAAAACTAAATGAAATTTCTAACCAAGCTAAAATTTCCACTGTGACCCCTCAAACCTCTTGTACTAGAGGCACATGGGATATAAGCAAAAGACCATTATGAACATCAGGTGTTTCAGCTATATGGTGATTCTGAATGCCTATGACTTTTTTTCTTTTTAAGTCATTTAATGGACAAATTCAAGACAATTAAGCCAAAGTTCACTAGCTGTGGACATGCATGTTTCAGCTTTATCATGGCATCATCAACACAGCGCAAGTGGACTGTTTGACTAAGTAATCAAAACACAGGGCTGTTCTACCCAGCTGATTTTTTGTTTTAGTTTGTTCATTGGGGTAATTTGCAGACACCCTAATGGTAATGGACATCAGCTGGGTATAACAGCCCTGTGTTTCTAATGCTTAGTCAAACAGTGTACTTGTGTTGTGCTCATGAGGCAATAACAAGGCCAAAACATGCATGTCCACAGCTAGTGAGGTTTGGCTTTATTGGTCTGAATTTGTCCATTAAACAACTTAAAAAGAAAAACAAATCATGGGCATTCAGAATCGCCATATAGCTGAAACACCTGATCTTCCTAAGAGTCATTTGCATATATCCCATGTGCCTTTAATACTAGAGGTTTGAGGGGTCACAGTGGAAATTTTAGCTTGGCTAGAACTTTCATTTAGTTTTTTACTGACTGTTTTTTTTTTCTGTGTGACCTTTTCTCTCATTGTTTTAAATATTGCAACAAATGAAGGACAAGACTGCTGGACTATTGTTTCGTAAGTTTTTAGTGTTGTTTAGCCTAATGACAAGCTTCAGCAAGATTCTGGTCAGGAAGCTTCCTTTTCCATTGAGCTACCAATATTACATTTGCAAGGGATCCTGACTGACTGCAGCATATATTCAGGGGAATCCATTAAAAGAATGACTTTTAATTGCATATTAAAGCTGTTTTCTTTATTGCCAGCTACCTTTGGTCAGAAATAATTACTTCATGCTGTTATGTATTATAACTGCCAAAATGACTATTTTGTATCTGCTGGAAGATGAAGACCTTCTGTTTGCAAGATCCATGCTTTAATGCAACCAAGATGCATTTATTATAATTGTTCACAGTAATCAAACTTTTTGCGTCACCCCTTTCATTTTAAGTTCAATATCTGAGACTTTTACACCTCTGACCATGAAGTTAATACTGAAGACACTGATGTTTTTTTCTGGAGCATTTCTCCCCGGGCCTCTGCTGAAAACAGGATCTGTGGAACCTAGTCAGACTTTCCCGGTCAACAAATGTTAAATAAAATAAATAAAAAAAAAATACACTGTTGCTCACTGATATAAAATGTAACATAACTGTCGTATACTTTATTTTATTTATTGACATATCATTACAGGGAAAGTCTGACTGGGTTGGGGCTCATTTTTACAGAAGCCCATAGAGAAAAGCTCCAAAGTATTACAGAGTATTTTAAGAAGAATAACTTTAAAATCTTTAAAAAATAATATAGAAAAAAAAACTACAGTTTAAATAATTATGTCAAATTAGACATAATATGAACACATTAGTTAAGAATAGATATAAGTTTATTTGATACTGATTTAATATTTAGAGAAATTATTGACAGTTTATAGAGAAATTAAAAGTAAGTTACTACAATAAAGACATGAATTGCAATATGAAGTGAGATAAAAGCAGGCTGATGGTATATTTAGAAAGAATGCCTGGGGAGAGAAATCAACAGAAGTAAGGAAAAGAGTGAAGGATGCAGAGTAAGGAGGTATAAGGTATGAATAGGTATTTGTTCACATATTGGGGACATAATTTATCCTAGTGTTGAACAAGAACAGAGACAGATTTTGGCTAGGAAGTCTTTCAGAATGGTTATGAGTAATGGGAGGGAGGGTGCCAACCTGATGGATACAAATAAAGAGTTCCAGGCCTTAGCGCTCAGCAGATTTGATAGGTTTGTGGACTGAACAGGAGTTCTTGGTCACTGGATTGTAACAACCAACTGGCAAAATAGTTGTGCAGAATGTTATTTAGTGCCAGATGAACAGATGGATGCTGGATAATTTTATAGGTGGTAAGAAGCTTTGTATATATTAGGTGATGGGGTAGTTTTAACCAATTTAAGCTTCTTAATATACAGGAGTATTTGTTGCAAATTTAGCAACTTTTTATAGCATTGTTTTATTTTTGATATTTGTGATGCATGAAGGTTATTGAGGATGGGAGCGCCATAAAGAAATGTGGGAAGGAAATAAGTAGTGTCAATCATAGTTTTCATTGTATTGGTGCACAAGTTTATTGCTCTATAAAGCATGTCCAAGTTTTTGATCAGTTTTACTTATGCCATTTTGTATATGCAGGTTGAATTTAAGATTATGGTTCATAATCATCCCTAGTAATTTTCTATGAGAACCAGTTGAAGAACAAGTCTCCTTCCATTGACTTCGATGGTTGTATTATTGAGAGAGAAGGCTTTAAATTTTTTTTTTTTTCATGAAAGAAGGACTTAGGTAAAACAAGTATTTTTTTGGGGGCGGGGGGGGTTGACCTTGACTTGTGAATTACAAAGCCATGTTTCAGTGGCTGTTAATGGTTCCTGAGTATTTTTTCTTGTTGTGTGGATGTGTGGAGGTTTTAAAAAGTCTTTTAAGACACTGTACCTTTTCATCTTAGAAAACTGGATATACTGTGCATCATAATATTTACTCCTCTTTAAGGTGCCAAAATCCATAGGTTGTTTTATTAATATGGGCAAACTCGTCCACGTAATAGTAGTACTTGTAAGGGACAGGATGACCGCCAGTGTTTTCTGTGATAAATAATGATTTAACTACTAAGTTACTCCTGTTGTTTCTCAGAGTTACTTTATTTTCCAAGGGAAACAGACTGTTTATTCCGTGATGTGGGTTCTGCACCCTAACATCCATACCATTTATGCGTACTAACCTCAAGATCATTATACCTCTGAAAAGAGGGAATATTCTTTGCATTGTGTTCTTCAGCTAGTTTAAAATTTAAAACATCCAGTAAACAGTGCAGTATATCCCTGACAAAACAACATAATTAGAGCTACAAGGGCAAAGCAGAATTTCAGTGTAAGTATATATTTCCTTGAAAATGCACTTAAAAGCTTGCCATTCCAAGGAACATGCTCAGAGCCCTCAAGAACATAATTGGAAACCCTGCTCTGGTATAACAACATTAAATGGAAGCAGCTCAAAACCAGCCATGAAAATGATATGACAAAGCTGCTTTCCCCTTCTAAAATGAAATATAACAATTAGACCATAAAGAGGAATGACAGCCACTGACTTCTTTCTTTACAGAAAGATGAGCACCTTGAATGTGGTTTACATTTGAAGGGTAATCTGAAATACATTTAAGTCAAAGGATCTGCATAGTGTTGACTTGTACTAATGTGCCTGATTCTTGCCATTTAAAGCAAGCTGATTTTTTGCCTGGCTTAGCTTCTTGTGGTAGAGAACTTCAGGAAGTCTGAATAAATAAGGTACGAGCCTCATCTGTGTATAAGTAATCATTGGACAGTTCTCACTATTGTGTAGTCTGCCTAAAATTTAGATTTTTCTTAAATATACTTTTTTATTTTCACTTTTTTACCCACGTAGCAAGTTGCACTGTTTTTTCAACTGTTTAATTAAACTGATCGACACTGTTTTAAGTGCGGTGCTATCACCAGTTCTGACTTATGAACTGCTCACAGGTCAATTTCACTTTCTTTAAACAATGATCTTCAGAAATTCTGCAAGAATAATACGTGGCCTTCAGCAAAATATACCAAGCCATTGGTGGAAGACAATTTCTTTGTTCAGCATTTAGAATATGGAAACTTCTTTGAAAAAAGTGTTTTTTGTTATGGTTTACTATCAAAATCTCGCACCTGCATCTTCCGAGTGTTCATTTTTCTCAACCGAAATGTTGGAAGTCAAATAAACAAACAAAAACAATACTGAATGTGTTATTTCAGAAATTCGACATCTCAGAAATGTTGTCTTTACAGAAAATACCACGTTTCTGGTTATGAGCAATCAACATTTCTGAAGGGGGGCAAGCCCCTCCCCCGTACCCCCAATGTGTGGTGCTGTGCCCCCTCATAGCCCCTGCTACTTATATATACAAACTCCAAGATCGCACTACAGTGAGGGAAAGGGTACATTTCCCTATCCCCACTATAGTACGATCTGCATTCAGAATGTTGAATTCACAACAGCGAATGCTAGTGTGCATTTGCTGTTGTGAGTTCAACATTTTTTTTTTCATTATTTGCAAATTTTGCATTAGAGAATTCGGTCTTTCCAATTCAGACAAAATCCGATCGAACTTTTGATAGTAAACCCTTTGTTACTTTTTCCTTCTGTGGCAGTCACAGTGATGTCTGACTATCTAAGTAAATGGCATTCTTTGAAATTGACATACCCTCAGGAATATGTATGCTTGTATTTATTTGTTAGCATTTGTTTACTGGGTTAGTCCAACTATGCATGAGATCCCTTTTCATCAGAGGTCAAAGGAGGAAAAACTCCACACAAATACATGCATAAAGTTTACAAAAGGTTGCAGTAAGTGAGAGAGCACAACTTAAACAAAAAAACATTACTGACAATTATTAGTTAATGAATAGAAGATAAAACATACATGCTACAGAAATGAGTAGGTAGACTTAACTATTAAACAGAAACAAGGAATAAGATATGCTGACCATTAATAACAACTAAGTAAAGCTATGACAGTGCATAAATATCTTACTTGCATTGCACATGTCAAAGATATAGAGAGGAAAGTAAGAAGTATGAGCAATGGTGGGGACAGCACTGTTGATGGATTTATCTAAAAGATGGTCTAGGAAGATGCATCTCCTAATTTCATATGAGGTCAGCATGTGAGAATTATCTAGTTTTTTGTATACATTTGAATGGCTAGCTTTCTTGAAGTCTCTGAAGAGAGTGGTTTTAGCAACCATAAGTGAGGATGTTCTGAGGGCAAAGATAACCAAATAGTGATTAGTCATTATAATTGGGGAACAACCATTGACAGGGAGCTATTTAGAGCTAAACCTGTGAGAACTAGGTCCAAGATGTCAGGGTTATGGACAATTTAATACAAATAATTCTCCTTCACTCTGTTAAACTTTGTGCATAACCAGTGTGAGAAGTATAAGAACCCCAGTCTATGGATGGGCAGTTAAAGTTACCGAGGATTACAGATCCATCTGTAATGGGAACTTACAATGCTCTTGTGAAACAATGGAAGGAGGTCTATAAGAAACAATAATTAGAGTGTTTGTCTTACCTAGGGTAAGCTGGAGTTGCTTGAGCTGACTAGGGGGGTTATTGAGTGTCACTTTGGTAAAGAAGAAATTCATAATAAAGAGATTAAGACACCTCCACTATGGAACTGAAGGCACAATACGCACAGGACCTTGGTACAGAGGGGTTGCTCACATTGCATTTTAACCATGTCTTAGTCATAACACAAACATGGACTCATCCTAGATGCAGAAGTGCCTCCAGATAAGCAGTTTATTATTAAGATGCCTGGCATTAAGAAGGACCACCTTGATGTTGTCTAGCTTATGATATAATTTGTTGGTTAACCTCGGATATAAATTAGATGAACTTTGCATACAAATTCACATTGTGGGTTATTAAGGGCTTTGGCCAGTGTGGCAAAGACCTTGAATGAAAGGTACAGACCATACCTGGCAAAGTAAGTAGGACTGCCAATCATTTTATCCAAGGTAGATACATAATGGCTACTCTAGAATGACTCCAGCAACTTATCCCATTGTTGAAGCCAATATATGTTCTTTAAATCTAGGCATAGTTTTCAGTGATGGAAGGATACCACTCAAGATCAGAATGTTATGCATTATGGAAGTATGCATAGCAAGTTCTAGCAAGTCCTCTTGCATGTCTCTCATGGAATTTAATGTCAGATTGTTCACTCTAGCATGGGCTATGATCATGCCATAGTTATACATTTTGGAGAAGGGAGTTTAATGGCTCTTAAAATATCTTTATTTCTATCTCCCAAATGACAGCTAACTGTACCCTTGTTGTTCTTCAGTGTAGTGAGTATGGAATCAGTGTGCCTAATAATGGGGTTACCATTTACTAGGATGTTTCCTTAAGTTGATTTATACTTGTCAGCTTTAGGGGTGTTTTGTTGTTTGTGACATATTGTTGAAGGTGATTGTCTGTAGTAAATGTTTTGTTGATCCATACTCTTATATGTTCTACTGCTAGGAGGCTTTGGCACTGATTTCATAACAGCATCAGGGTATCACTGTTTTGCACTTATAGCATGAGGATGTTACATTTGCATGGGTGTGGTTGAAATAGTATGATGCTGTTTGCATGCACAGAATTTCAAGAGGGCTACCTCCATATAACCAGTGTGTTTACACCTTTCATAAATAGAATAATTTTTCAGTAAGTATGTGACAGTTATTACACTACCCTAGCATACCAAGTGCTAGAAGGTTGATAATGTAAGGGAAAGTAGAAAGCTGTCTCTCCATGCTGGCCACTGCTATTGTTTATAGGATATTAGAGTGGTTGTCATTATACAGAGGAATACAGGATGCTTAACAAAGTGAGAGCCGATAATACCCTTACAAGGTCCTATCCCTTAATATTTAATGGAGAAAAAGTTAACTGCAATACAGTTAAAATGCTCACAGTTTAAAAATCTAGCATATAAAACAGTCTGGAATGGATTATGTGTACATGCCAGAGGATGACATAAATAAGTCTGTGTGTATAATTAAATATTTCCTATTTTTATTGAGCAGCATGTGGCCATGAGGCAGACACATTTAAAGGTAATGATTAAGAGTTTAAAACAGGCACACTAATCCATGCGCTGTTTGGTGCAAAATATTAGCCAACAGGTTAACAAATATCTCAAGTTCTCACTATACATGTGACATATTTTAAATGAATACATAATTAATTACTTCTTTATCAAATTAATGTTTAACAATTAAGTGTTTTTATTCAATATTTTGCCAGCTGTATTCTGTGTGTGTGTGTGTGTGTGTGTGTGTGTGTGTGTGTGTGTGTGTGTGTGTGTGTGTGTGTGTGTGTAAGAGAGAGAGAGAGAGAGACAGTAAATGTGTATACATCTCTCTCTTTCTTTCTCTCTCTCTCTTTCGATATATATATATATATATATATATATATATATATATATATATATATATATATATATATATACATATATATATCTATATGTATGTGTGTGTGTATATATGCATATATAAACACATGCACACTCACACACATATATAAATATATAAGGTTTTATTGAAAGGAAAAAAAGAACAAGTAAATATTTATTCATACTGAGGAGCTTATTAGTATGCAGTTTGTTCACACTACCAGCCTTTTCAAAAGGAGTCCAAGCAAATATGCTTAACATAATCTTTAGAGGATTATCTCCTCCTGGGTGCTTCATATATTGTTTGTGTAACCAGGAAGATAGAGCAAAACAAGACACAGTTTATTTATTTATTTTTTATAAAATAAATCCTCTACCATTTTGCTCATATCTTGTTTCCTAGTGATAGCACAATTTCCAGCTGTCTGCTTAGCACACGGTGGTTAAACAATGCAGGAGGCATAATTCCCTTTAAAATCTATTGCTACAAACATTTTAAATATATATTAATATGTGCATTGCGGATTGCTATACCACTAAAGTGAAAAAGGCTACAATCTTCTAAATGACCTGGCATGTTAAAGAGGACTTGTACATATGCACCATATTATGCCCTTGGGTTTTTCACTTGGAAAACCACATATTTGCCCTTTAAGATAGATGCATAGATTATCCACTGCCTATCAAGACTTTGCATGCCTGACTTGAATTTAGACTGAGGAAATGCAATCAGATATAAATGGGTGCAGTCTTGTAATAGGGTTTGCTTCCTAATACCTTCTTTTAGTCATTTTGATTAAACAAATCAGATTATTCCATTGGAAAAAAAAAACATTTACAAAACTAATAGAGCTTACAACAATGTCACATTTTAATTGAAGTTATAAAGAAATTGCGAAATATGCCCCTTATCCGCATATCTCTTCAGCATTTCCTTAAGACCTCTCTCTTCAGCTAGATGTTTCATTGAGGATGTCTGTGGAATAAATGCTAGTAAGCATCATATGATATATGCAGCTTTAATTTATGGTATACTTATATAGTGTAACAGAGTACAAAGGTGGCCACATGACAGTAGATATGTAAGCCTTGAGCTACCTTTGTGTGTACATACTACATGCCTTTAAATTTGTGTGCAATTTGAGCCCTCAGAGAACCTAATCAGCTGACAGGGTGCAGTTAACCATGTCTTCAAAACATCTAGTAATTTAATTGGTGTAGGATTCTATACACCTGAAGAAGATAGAAGAGGTTACTATTGATACAGATAGTGCTGTAGCTGGAAAGAGAGAGAGGAAAATTCCTTGTAAACTAGGAGGAAATCTTGGCATTTTAAGACTTAGTGAAAAAAAAGTTTTATAACTGGAAATGTAGGAAGTCTGAATGAAACAACATTATGTGTTAAAACTATTTATTAAAAAGGGTTTGATATGCAAAATATATACTAAAATGAGACTGGTGAAAAAGATTGTGTTGTACTGAATTGGTACTACTTAAAAGACTGGGTTATGTGGCAGCAAAGTTGGAAATGGTGCATGTAAAGAAGTTGTTACATGTTGGAGGCTTCTGTACATTTGTTGATTAATAGATGGAATTTTTGAAACATGAAACAGTGTAAATTCATTGTTTCTTAAGTTACTTTTTTGTTGCTGCTGAAGTGGTGTGTAGTCATTAAATTATCTTTGTTACAACTATCCTTTACAGTGCATGTTCAAGCTCTGTTGATCTGAGAAGATGACACTTTAAGCCTAGCAGTGTTCTGCCTTTCTCTTAATATTCTGCTGCAGTTATATATTTTAATCTCCTTCTCTTGTCACCTGTATGTATTAATTTGTGTATTTTGTTTGCTAGCTGGGTGTGGATTGGTACTGGGACCCTTTTCAACCACAACCTCAGCAGGATGAGAGCAGTGTTTGTAAAATAAATGCATGTTGCTGTCAGCACAATAGCAAACTACAGTATTTATTGTAAATGTGGAGTTTGAGTACTTAATTTATTTCTAGAACACGGTATAATAATAAAAACAGCTATAACTTATAATACACTACTTACAATGAAACTAAAAACAAGCAAAAATGTAACTCATCATGTAGCACTGTAGGTGGGACAAATGTAACAAATGGTATTAATTAGTAGATTATCAACTTTGCATTTATAGAATCATTTCATTTCCTTATCTCTGTAAATGTTTTGCAGTCTTTGCTGCTGCTTGACAAACGTTAGTGTCTATATTAAGTGATTTTGTAGAAATCTTTTTCTCCAATTTACCATTAAAAGGTGTTCTAGACTACAAAGTAGATCTGGTCATTAACTTTTCAGCTAGCACACTAACAGCAGGTTATAAGTTAGCAAGTTTAATATAGAGAATTAGGATTGGGTCTCTGATCATAACCGTGTTACTATGTGATTGAGATGTGGATGCTGTCAGGAAAGGAAATACTGCCAGCCCAGCTATCTGGAATTTTGTAAATAATTATATGTCATTTGTGAATATCAACTTGAATCATATGCTTGTGTGACAAATGTATTAGAACTGTATGTTATGTGTATATTAAACTGCTGGTACAGAAGTATGTGTTGAAAAGGGTTTGTAAAATACTGAGCTTAAAAATGTAACCATGGTGTACTCTACTGGATTAGAACAGAAATGTACCTGCACTATTGTAACTGTTTAGATTTGTATGTTTAACAATGGAAACTGGAACACAAGAGGTTAACTTTAAAAACATAGCTGATATTAAATTACTTTATGGCCACATAATAAAAGGATTTATCTTTCAGTTTTAATGCAGTAACAGACATGATGTCTAGAACTAGAGGTTCACTGTATTGTCTTAGAAGTGCTTTTTATTGTTTTATGACTTCCAGGATCTGCCTTAGATCAAAGAAAAGCCATGTTTATGCATTTTCACAGGTAGATGCCAAATGCTACCAGCTGCATCAATGGGGGGTTGTTTTTTTACCTGAGATAGAGTCATATGACAATAAATTATGTCATTCTGCAAGCTATTCCAAAAGTAATATTTGAGATATTAATTTAAGAACAGAGTATTCTGTATTTTTCTTTGACCTGGCAACATCAGTTAGAAGACCCACTCACCACACCTGCCTTGCTTGCTCTGTAAGTAAGTTACTAGGGTACAGTAATTCTCTTAGGTACAGTCATTAATATAGCAAAGCTCAATTTAGACGTTTTTCTTTATTTATTTATTCCAGACTGTCCTACAATGTTGTTTTAAATATTTCCTGTGATTTTAAACACTGATGTTACTATGATTATATACTGTGCATTTTATTGTTGTTTTATTATTTGTTATTAAATATATTTAAACCTTTCATTGTGGATGATATTTGTGAGACACATTTAAGTTCTAAGAGTACTTGCATATTTATTTGGTGACACTGTGTAGACCATTCCTAATAGCCTTGCTCTAGGTTAAACTACAATTTGTATTATTAGTAACGTTGCACAATAAGATTGAACACCCTTTGTTAAGGGCCTTAAAGTAGCTGATAAAAAGTTGGCTGGTGGTGGTGGTGATAACTACCTTATAGTCTGGGCAGAAGGGTGCATAGCTAGTAAACCTATGCCAGCCTTTCCCATGTGTGTGTGTTTCTATAACTCAAACCTCAAAGTGTGTGTCTGTCAGCTACTTGGGCAGGGACATGAAGCACTGGTTGGTCAGAGAGGATGCTGGAGGTATTGGCTTGGCTACTCAGCTGAGATCTTAACTCTATAGCTGTGCCAGTGGGGAGTCTTATTGAGGATATGGAGAAAGAGGGAGAAAACAACCCTGGACTGGCTGTGGTCTCGTATGCTCTTAAAGGAAATTGTACTTGATGCAGAGAGCTGCATCTAGAAATACTGTGTGTGTACCTGTCATCCTCTCAATGTACATCCCACACTGATGCTAGTGGTGAGGATTGAGGCTCCATGATTACTGGGCCAGTGGTGGGCATCACAGATGCCAAGAAAATCACCTCAAGAGTGATACTACAAAGGTGAATCTTGGGATCCATTTTGAGAACACATAATAATGGGTTATGATTGGTGAGACACAATTATAACTCTGTGAAGTGCCTGAAGTTTTATTTACTCCATTTACTACCTGTTTAAAAAAAACACAAATGTCAATAAAGCATTTAGCCAAGCACTGTCACATAGATAACAAGTGGGGGGAAATGGGATAGTTTTTAAATACTACCCTAATTTAAATAAGTTGTTTACAGACTACTATATGTAGACAAGGGAGGAAAGATATTCAGAGACTGAATGAACATCCCTTCCCTTGTATCTGACAGTCACAGCACTTAGGAGTGTGTGTAACATTTGTTGCATACTTTTGAAAGTGCTGTTAAAAATCAGATCTCACAGTACAGTAGCATGTAACAAGTTTGTCTTTGTTCTCATTTTGGAGCTAATCATGGTGCTCCATGCATTATAATAGTGTTACTGTAGATGTAATATGCATCTGTTTAGTTCAAAAAGGAAAAGAAAAGGGAAAGAAAGGATGCTCTCTGTTACTTGGAAGGCTAATAGATCTGCAGATCATGTTGAGTACTAGTTGGAGTAAATGTGCTACTTTGAGGTGAGATGACTATAACGATGGGCAGAAACTCCACTAGTTTTAGTCAATAGCATTAATTTTCTTGAATTTGTGGCTGAGAAGATTAGATATCATCTAGGTAATGTTAAGCATAGAATAGTATTGCCAGTGATAATTTCTGTAAGGCATCTGAAGTCCATATTTCTACTTTCTGACATGTTAAAATATTACACGTGGAGTTTATTTATACAGTAGTATTAGAAGATTGCAAGTTATGCCTGGTGTCAAAAAGCAGGACTGCAAGTTTAATGGAAAATATCTACTTCCATAATTTTTGAAGTCATTTTGTAGGATCTTTCCAAAGTAATATTCAAAGGGAGACAATGAGAGGATGACTTACTCTTTGGCTTACATTGTGTAATTTAATGCAGGGAGATTATTGATTAGACAGTTGTGTGCTTGGGTAGAGAAAGATCTGATGGTTGACCTTGCATGACTGAGTTGGACAAAATATTTCCTGTAGTAAGGCTAAGTATGCTAGAAATTGGCATGCTGATAACTTGACTTGTTATGAAAAGCTGGAGAATCATAAAGGTTGTTTAATAATGGGGGGCTAATTTTTGGAGAGAGCCTTGTCACAGTGGCACAGCAGATAGTGTTCTCAACTCACAGCAACAGGTTCTATGGTTCGATTCTTGGATAGGGTGCCTTCTGTGTGGAGGCTGCATGTCCTCCCTGTATTTGTATGGGTTTCCTCCTGGTGCTTTGTTTTCCTTCCACATTCCAAAGATATGCAGAAGGTGGATTGGACACTCTAAACTGGCCAATGTTGTGAGTGTACATACAAGAGTGTGATGTGGAAGAACCACCATGGCAGGGTTAGCCACTTGGTGGTGTAAACCTTGGCTCTAGATGATTGCCACTGTTGAAGTGACACCCTTACCCCATGTGCAAAAATGGGAAAAAGGGTTTATGGATGGAAGGATTAAGAAAGTTTGTCATAGAAAAAGAGGCAATTACAAGAAACAAATTGACATTATAAGAGAAAAGCAGACGACATTTTACTTTTCTCAAGTACTAGAGTAATTTTCACATTTTTTATTCATCCTTTAAAATCCATGTACTTTAAAATTCTTTTTTTTTTCAAAAAGGAAAATGTTATTTTAAAGCTGATTACTGGATTTACATATAAAACCATCTGTTTCAAAGAACATTTAGCTAATACTCTCAAACTTTGATCTTATACATTTTGACAGACTGATCTTATCTTAGATATACCAACTGAAGGCTTATTACTAAGATTTCACTTAATTTTAAATTGGATATTCATATTTTTTTCAATGAAATGTTTATGATTTCATAATTTTATTGTGACTGTTTTAATGATTTATAAGTTCCAAAAGGTTTGGATAGTTTCCCCTTTTGTCTAGGATGGTAATAGTTGAATCATTTCTAATGATTAGACCAGTATTATTAGACATTTTATTTTAATGAATAACAAAAGTATGATGCAACCTAGAAGTACGTTTAGTATAAAACAACATGATGACACATATCACCTTGCAGCTATAAAAATAGAATTTGTGTCAAAGAAGGTTACAGAGTGCATACATAAACATGGATAGTTATAAAACAAAAACCAGGATACTGGCAGAGGCCAACATTCACATTATTGATATATTTTGCTGTACTGTTCAAATTACTAATAATTCTAAATCAAATAAAATTGCATAAAAAGCACATTAGCATTAACTGATATTAGAAGAGCTGCATAAAAATAGCAGCTGTCACTACACATTTGTATGATGTGTAATAGTCCTTGATCACAGAAAAATCAGATGAAAAGGTCATTTTTCTTTGAACTTGACATATCATTAGGGAAGATCTGTTGGCCTTTAGCTACCAGTACTTCTGTACAAGTACAAATACAGTTGTCATGAAGAATTCAGTCTAAGGCTTTGAGGTTTGCAAACTTTAGTGACTAAGCAATAATCAGTATGTGGGATAACACACAATATAATCTTTACAGAAGCCAGCTGCAGTAGCTTGTCATATAATATAGGACATGTAATGCTGAATAATTAAATGTATTATAAAATAAGAGCAGGATTCAATAAGCCCTACACAGCTCACTAAAATGGTGTGTTCATTAGGCTGCAATGTGCACATGATAGCATGCTGATTTGTATTGAGTAAGCGAGAGGCACACAAGCAAGGTAAATATTGCGGCATGCTAATTGATGCATAAGTGGCTGAACTGTATGCCAATCAACCAGTCTAGGATGGTGGAGCTATTTAACAGGCTATAACGCAATCATGTACACTTAGTGGAGCCTTTTACCTTGTACTCCAAAATCTATTGGAATGCAGCCACAGAAACTACACTGGAGGGAAATTATGTTAGGGACTGCTGCAGCTTTTCTACATGTGTAAGTGCAACAGACTCAAGGCTATGCTGCTGCTGCTGATAGATGTTGGGCAAGGAGGAGAAGGGTATCTAGTTTCTGTTTAACTTTTCATGGTCTGCTTGAGATGGAAATAGTAGAGCACTACAGGGTGGGTAGAGACACACTTCGGGAACTCTGCAACCTCTGTTGTCCTCACCTAAGAACAAGGGCAAACGTAGGGGTGCCAGTACCTGTGTAGACCAAAGTATGTGTAGCACTAAGAATATTAGCTATAGGAACCTTTCACAGATCCACAGGTGACATGCTGGAGATGTCACAGGCATCAGCATCCAGGAAACTACACCAATTCCTTACTGCTATGCTACAGCATGCCAGTGACTGTATGTACCCCCCCCCCCCCACTCCAAGTACAGAGCTACAACTAAGCAGGATTTCTACCCTGTATCACACTTTCCTGAAGTCTTGGATACCATAGACTACATGCACATTGAGAACAAAGCACCACCCAGGAAATAGAGAAGGGTCTACATTAACAAAAAAAAGAGTTCCAATCCATTAACTGCCAGGTCTTGTGTAATGCTAAGGGAATAATCCTGAATGTGTGTGCCGACAACCCCAGGAGCTACCATGACTTCCATATTTGGGACAACTTACAGCTCTACCAGAGGTGTTTCAGGGGTGATGTCCCACAGGAACATTTACTGGGATGCAGGCTATGCACTAAAGTCATGGCTGATGACGCCTATCAGAAATGTACCCTCACCCACAGAGAAATGTTATAATGAGGAACATGCTCAAACAAGAAATATCATAGAGCATGTGTTTGGGCTGTTGAAGTCATGGTTTTGGTACAGAGATACATCAGGGGGGCTCTGCAGTATGATCCCAATATTTGTTCTGAAATTATCATAGTCTGTGTTATCCTACACAATATCATCCTGCGAAAACAACTGCAACAGGAATACCAAAGTCTAAAAGCGAACGTTCTATCACCACTGGCAAGGTCATGACATCTACATGGAGGTAAGGAGTCAGACAGGGAACCCCCAGCTGCTATGGTGTAGGTAGATGTAGGCCTGCACAATATGCCCTTACTCTGGCCAAGAGGCAATGAACAGCACACATGCTGACTGCCTAAGGGGTACACATTTTATCCTATGCACATACATATAGTAAAACTGATTGCTAGGCAACACTCACAAGTTTTACATACCCAATGCAATGGCAGTGTACTTCTGTCATCCAACAGAGTCAGCCCCAAAGGACAACATTTTTAACTCCAGGACTATGAAGGTAAGTGTTGAAGAAAAATAAATTTGTAAGAACATGAATGAATGGCAGTTTGGAAATGTACCTAAGCAGAACAGATGTGAGTTGTCCGTCAATGACATCAATATGCGACATGACTGGCTTTTGTAATATATATTTATGCAGTTTAGCTCCTAACATGCTTCATGCATCTTAAATACTCAGTATAGAAATAGCAGTCCAAACTCTACTTATCCCTACATTCTTACAAGTGGAATAATAACCATGAATGCCGTTTCAATTGTTTTAAGGCATGGATTCACAAAACTAAACTGCTGTAACAGTTCTGAAGAAAATTCAAAATTACATCATCTACATATCCTAAGCATTCAGCTATATATGCTGTGCATCAGACATATACATATGTAGCCCTGAATACAAAAGACAGAAACAAGGTGATGGCATAGTTATCATCATTTGCACCGGGGCAGGTAGGGCAGAAGACCAAGGCTGATACCAAAGTAGTGAGTGTCTGCAAGTAAGAAATACAGCCAGGCAGGAATGTAGATAATATCAAATAGACACAGGGAGAGGATGACTTGCAACCCTCATTAATGACTCATGTAGCTGGTATATGTGAGATCTGTACTGGCACTCTATGTGAAATGTGTGTGTTGTGTGCTAGCACAATATCATGGCATGTTGGACAGGTGTGAGCCATATATGGTAGCAGTATCTGTTCAATGTGGCCTCCCACCGCAAGAACTGGCTCTGCCAGGAGTTGCACTGCCATGTCCACGGCTATGGTTGGATGTGTCGGTGCTACCTGAACATCAGAGTTGTCTGCTCTTCTCACAACTGTGCCCAAGTCCATGACCCCATGGCCTACCACTTCTGGGTGTGGACACTTCAACTGCTAATGGAGCAGTGGAAGCAGTGCTGTACAGGAGCAGTACTGGGCATGGCAAAGTCTGCTAACACCAGATGATGTTTCAACCATACAGCCATGTGGATGCTGTCTCTCTGTCAGCAGATGTTCCATCATAGACACACCCTGTTCCAGTGAGGCATTCATCTGATCCATTGAATCAGCTACACAGTGGAGGCAGTCATGCACATCAGATTGTGCCACATCTAGAACCCTAAGTTCTATGTCCTTGGAAGCAGTAGCAGAATGTGCATGGGCCTCAATGATGGCCCTGTACATACATCAAGTTGCATGCAATGACACACCAGCATCAGGTGGAGCACGGGCAACAGACCTCCTTCCAGCACCACTACTGACCCTCCTGTGTGGCACTTTGTCACACTTTGGCTATGGATAAAGTCATCCAGCACTGAAACTGCAGTATCCACACTACCCTGATCAACTGAGTCACCCTCAACCTGTCCACTATCTGAGGCTTCAGCAGAATGAGTATGCATAGGCCTACTAACTGTATTCAGGGGATGTGTGAGTCACAACCTTAGTGTCAGACTGAAACTTTGTACCCCCTAACTGTGCCTCCGTTTGGCCAACATCATCATCAGAGCCTACTGATATTCTGACATCAGCTGGCAAGAGTCCTATATTTCCACTGTCAGGATCAACTGTCATAATAAGCAATAAGCACAAGAATGAAGTTACTACTCTTGTAAATATTAACACAAAATATCTGAACAAAATGTACTATCGTTCACACAAATGCAGATGCTATAGCAGCATAGACACTCATTACACACTTCCCACACATACCGATAATATAGCTAAATAATACTTAGTAATAAGAAAATAATCATTTGCTTACACAGTGCAGATGTCTCAACACTTTGCAGGGAGGATGAGCCTGGAAGAAAAGAAGAAATGAAAGGATGGCTGTTAAGCATCACAATGGGAATATCTCAGGGACAGTGAATAAATAATCTCTTATATACCCTGTAAGAAATAGCTGTAACTGAAACTTGTCTGAGCTGTTCCCCCAACCCTGTGTCTATTGCCCCACTCCCTTGTATTATTTATTTTTTATTTAACATTTGTTAACGGGGAAAGTCTGACTTGGAACAAAGCCAATTTTCAGTGGAGGCCCAGGGAGAAATGCTCTAGACACATCTTTGTAACTATGAATTATCAATAGCTACAGATATAAAACATGTAACAACAAGCAGTAGCAGCCAAATTATATATTTTAGTCTAGAAGATGATATAATATTGAAATATGTAAGCCTACCGGGAATCTGCTTCTGGGGCACACTCTTGGCCTCAAAGCCACATTGGCAACAACATCAATCACACTGTACAAAGGCTTCCCTGAGCTGTTGGGATCTCTGACAGTAGACAGTAACTCTTTATTTGGTGTCAATAGTGGCTCGTTACCAGGACCACCCCTAGTAGCCAGCTGTTCTCTGGCAACTGCAGACACCCTCCTTCATGCTGATGACATTAAGTCACTGGCCCGATGCCACACCTGACCATAATTGTAGCCATGACCACCAACTGTATTCACAGTGACTACCTGGTTCCACATGTCCTTTCTGGCGTTCATATCTTTAAAGTAGAGAAGGTCCATGGCGCCACAGAGCCTGGATGATGATTTCATTCTTAGTCTCATTAAAAGGGTGGTTTCCTGGATTTGCTGGCTTGGGTGGTATAATTCTATGTGACATAAAACAGGGAAGGACAAAACCCATTAATAGCACATAACTATTGTATTTTTTCCAAAAAATAATCATACTGTGCAGCCATTGTCAACATAAAGCACTTGAAACACACTTCTCATTTAGGACAACCGAAAGCTATGTGCCCCTTTACCCCCTAATACAAATGAAAAAGTTTGAACAAGCCCATGAACAGCACTTAAGTAAATGTTTTATGTTTTCCAAGAAATAATTGGAGGCTGTGTACCCATTGTCAACACAAAAAAACTGAAATACCCTTCTCATTTAGGACAACAAATGATAGGTTGCACCCCCACCCTCTCCAACACAAATGTAAATGTCTGGACAAATACCACCATTCTGTTAACATTCCTATAATAAAAAATGCAGTTATGTCACTGATTACTGGATGATAACATTGCTAAATAGTCAAGAATGCATTTTATGAATGCCAGTCAGTTTTCAAACTGTGCCCACCACTGCTGTGGAGGTTGCCCTTGGGCATCTGAGAAGCCTAACACCTATGTCAGCCACATGTACAACCCCTTGCATTTGATGAAAACATAATTACAGTTTTTTAAAATCCCATGTGAAAGTACAAAAATAAATGGTAAGAACATACTTGTACTGTAAGCATAACCTTATGCAAATGCAGCCTATGCCAACAGTGAAGTATAAGAAGATCACACAGATCAACCTTCATGTTTATACTGGCTATATAAATACATTTCTAAAAGGTTACAATCTATAAATTCTTGAATAATAGAAACATACTTTAGAAAAATAAATGCTTCTTTGTAGAGAACTCTCCTTTATAAACATACCAATGCTCTGTTTTATCCGAAACAAGTCTGTGCACCTTCAAGTTCCCTAGCTACATGGTTACCTTTTTACAGTGTAGATGCAGCCCTCTGAGCACTGAGAAGATGCTAATGAGGCATGAACTCATTAGAATTGCTGAATGTCAAACTCTTGACTTTGTGTATCAGATGTAAACATAATGCACTCAGTACATTATTGTTATGTGCTAATGACATGCAACTGTGAATGATTAGCATGAGTGAAGAAAAACACAACAGCAATTCAGACTCCCTTCCCTGCAGTGGGCCTGTCAGTAAGGATACACTTAAAAAGTGCATAACTAAGTTTGGTGAGCATCTAAATAAAATCACACACCCTACACGTATACTTTTTGGCATAGCTCAAGTCTCCTGCCTTTGTTGAAAATTGATGTTCACTGTTATGTATCTGTATCACACTTTCAAATAAAAATGATAGAAAAGCACTAAAGATTGCATGTCTGATAGTAAAGCATATTTAAGGGGAAAATGATCAGAATTCAAAGGGAAACCAGCTGCATTTTACAAACATATTCATAACTATTTGTGTGATCACTCATCACACTAAATATGTTAGCCACACATTTGCAACCAACTAAGAATGCCCAACTATATGAGCTATTAATACTGGATATGAAATGTGAATTGCTTAAATGCACATGATTAGATTGCTATTACAAAGCTGTAGATGTTGCAATGAGAGATAACCCACTACATCTGTGTTGTGGAAGTGCAATAGTGTGATGGCTCATATCCAGAGCTGTGTAATTTTTTAAACTTTGTTATCCTTTTTTTCTCATGTGCATGGCACAATGCATACTGCAAACATGGTTAGCCATTTAAAAAGTGAAATTTAATTTCAGTTACCTTACACAGCGCAAACATGCTTAACTGCATTACATAGTGGTCGGCAACATGGATGGTAATGACTGCAAAAATTCCACTTCTTACCCAACAGATTCTGTGGTACAAGGTGTAAATACATTAAGCTAAAAATAAAAATAAAAATAGGTTAACCATGGTTGGAGTCCCACAGTAGTTATACCTAGTAAGGAAGGGTCAGGATAAGTATTTGTAATATATATTGAATATTGTCTTTTACATGTGCACATTCCTATCTATCTGCAAAATGGATTTTATACTTAAATAAAAAAATGAAAAATTTAATTTGGTTCACCATCCTTTGAGCAAACAGGCTCAGCACTGAGGCATGGCCATCAGCACTCTGGACAGTACTGGGTGTGGAAAATACACCTGCTGCCCAGATTTTCCTGTTCTAACACATGTAATTGCAACCAATTCATGGCCAGAAAAAAAGTGAACCAGGGTTCAAATCCAGCACACTCCATCTTATAGTAAGGGTGTCCCAGTGTAATTAAAATAAAAACTTTGAGTATAAAGGTAATAATACATATCAATATCTATGTATAGTAAGTTGGTTGACAAAAAAGCAATACTACTGCTTCTATACACATACTTTTGTATGTATCATATGTGTTATGTATGTAACTGGTTTAGCATGACAATGAAGATTATGTAATAAAAAATGCAGTTGCATATCTGTGATGGGCACAACAGTTTACTCACAATCATCTACACCCTTTCAATAGCCCAAGTATAACTGTAAAACAGAATGTACGGTGTAGAATGAATCATAGCTCCAAACTCTATTACTAAAGTCATGCTAGTCTATCCATTTCCAATATATCATCAGCCATTAGTCCTGCACCACACCAGAGAATGCATAAACAATAACCATTTCATATCATACACATACAGGCCTAATTGAAGCATACATCTCAACTGTCCAAATTTTCACGTAATTTCCAAATTTCTGCCTCACATTTTTGATTTGTTTCTCATAACATTGATGTATTCTGTAAAATCATTGGTAAATAATTGAGGATTGAAGCCAGAAAATAATGAAAGACATTTGAGTTGTAGAATTCCCACCTTTCAGAAAATGTATCCTAATGCAAAACCTGTTGGTCTATCAACTTTCTATGTTTGTAAGAGCAATATTTAAAAATTGTCCCCCCATTATTTATAGCTTTGTCCAGATTTCTTGCTGTATGAGGATGACAGGTACAAACTGATGTATAGCACCAGTCATAATTTAAGCTGTATATCTGTAATGACCATGGTTGACAAATGTCTCTTCCGTGGTAATGAGAAATAATCACCTGTCTGGAAATATATGCATTCTCTTTTACATGGGTTTGAATCCCACATTGCACAAATTACTATTAACAGTGTGTAAGCCCCAACAAAATATGTCATTTTACTGATCCTTTCAAAATCATGTCTTAAAAGCCAAGTCATTTACCATTTCAGTGATGACCATTGGACAAAGTGTACCCAGGTATAAAAACAAACATGCCATAAATCATTCTAATTCTGACATCAATATTGCTATTTCATAGACTCCTTTCCTCTTTGCTTGGCAATGTTTCTTTTCATTTACCATCACACAAATGTGGTTAGCATGGTTATGCATGTTTGCTCACTAGTGGTAAAATGTTATATCACAAATTGGAAGGAAAACATTGCAACTGTTACTGGAGGACCTTTGCAGACATGGCAGGAAATGGGAAATTCAAGGCAAAGAGGTGGGGTGTGGAGGAGTCAAAAATATTTGTTGCACTCCTCATTAAGTACTACAGCTGTATGCTGCTGCAGGGGGACTATACCAGGTCCCAGTATAAGGCTGAAGCTTGGAACGGGCTAGCCAAGTCTGTTTCTAGTGTTACTGGCATACCACACACTGGGAAGCAATGTAGGCACCAGTACAGTGACCTAAGAAGGCACAAGCAAGCACTACTCGACCAGTGGCTGGATACATTTAGAACTGATGACACCTCCCTGTTGTATAAATATACAGATTAACCAACTTTAAATACTTTGGAAGGCTGTAGATAACCAAGACTGGTATGCATAATACTTTCATGTCTCTTCTTTTAATTTCTATTTTACAGCCCCAGAGGAAATATTGGTGAACAGGAAGGCACATGCCAAGAAGTTGTAGCAACTCAGAGATGCAAGGAGTATGCATGCGGCACAACTTACCCTGAGTTTAATAAATATATTGTGGTTCTATAGATGAGTATCAGGTTCAGCATGCATATCTTAATTGTAACAGCAAGTATGCATGCTGTCTGTTGTAGCTCTTGGACATTGTAGTAGGCAAGTGTCATAGTATATTCAGATTATGTGGGCTCAATTCCCACTAGTAACCTATAGAGACACATTCAACAAGTACCATTTCTACATTTGACATGCAGCAATATTGGCTTTAATCCCAGGCTGTTAAGTTAATCTGCAACATCTTTTAAAGCATATATGTAATATCTGCATATTCCAAGGATTACTTGTAATAATTCACGGTCATTTTTTTTTATTTTGAAAGCACTATAGCTAGTATAGTAATAAATGGACATTTATGGTAATAAAGCATGAATGCATGAATGTGACATAATGTTTCTAATAATCTCAAAAGTCCAAAAACCAAAGAATGACAAACAAAAGGCAGAGGACAAAGTAGATTCATTCTATAAACTTTTACTAAAAAAATACACAATAAACATGAAGCGCTTTTCATCTCGTTAAATACAAAGACTTCTTCAGATGCAAGTAAAACCTGTCTTAAAACATTTTAAATAGATGAATACATCGTCATGTCATCCCAACCCACCCAGTGTGTTCCCTTTGAGCAACAATTACTATCAAGGACACAAAGGAAGTAGAAAACATGGAAACATAGTAATTGTTGCTCAAAGGGAATGTACTAGTCATTGTATGGTACAATAAGTGGGGTGGGTAGGATGTATTCTTCATTGTTGAAAGAAGCAATGGCACTAAAATGTAAAATAGGACTGATGTCTTTAAGTGTAAAATATGCATAGATCCTTAATTGGATTCCACTGGGTGGGCTGGAATCACATGACAATGTATTCATCTATTTAAAATGTTTTAAGACAGGTTTTACTTGCATCTGAAGAAGTCTTTTATTTAACAAGACGAAAAGCGCTTCATGTTTATCGTGTATTTTTTAGTAAAAGTTTATAGAGTGAATCTACTTTGTCCTCTGCCTTTTGTTTGCCATTCTTTGGTTTTTGGACTTTTGAGAAGTTTGTTTTGTTTGCCTATTTTCTTGGAGTTTCTAATAATCTCTTTACTTTTTTGTTTCACTCTGCCCCATATGTCTCTCTTTTTGTGTATGTGTGTTAACTGGAAACACACCATTCTGATGTCATATCGCTCTGCCAAAAAACAAATGCTTTTCAGCAGAAGAAGGTAGGACAACCACTGTGGCTTAGCCTGTCAGCCCTCCATAGGCTGCTGCGCCAACACCCAGCACCTCTGTGACATAGCCTGGCAGTATTGTCTCTGCACCCCCGCACTACCTGGCACATCCACATCAGGTAGCTTTGCCTCAACTGCTGGTGCATTGGTACACTCTGGGGGTATTGGTAGAGGCAGTGATTTTATCACCCACCAGGAGCTGCCAGGGATGGTCCATGATGTAATAGAAACTGGCCTTGGTGCCTTCATCACCTGCCTGGAGGGGTTGCTCATTAAAATAGAAAATAGACTTCCACATCAAGCAGTCTCACAGGGAATTGAGGAAGGGAGTACTGATGACAGTTCTGAGAGTGAGGACTAGATTCTCACTGTTCCCATGCCTGAAGGGCATGTGCCTCTGATATTCCCTGCCTATCACCAATCATCGTGTCTACTAGCCATTTGTGACCATCGCCATCACTTTGTCTATCTTATTTCTCCTGTTTGTATCGAACTGCTTTCTCACCTGCCCTGCCTTCCTCAGCATCACATCCCTATGTCCCTTCCCTAATATTCATCTCTACTGAAAAAAAATTGTCACACACATAGCTCTCCACTTCACATATGTGTCATCTTGACACAATTGATTTGTCCAATTGGCTATATGACATGATTGCATCATTGTCACCCATCTGTGTTGTGCAAATTCATAAAAGTTTCTCTGTATGTCTATATTACTGTGTTGTAGATGTGGACATCTATGGTTCTTTCCTAATTCCCTCCTGTAAATGTCTTTATTACTTCCCCTTTGTTCTCCCTTCTGCTTTTCTCCCCCTCCATTTCACAACTGTCCTATCTACCTTATTTTCACTCATTTAATCTGGTCAAAAAAATAGAATCACACATAACACATGTGGCCAGAAATGGCCTATAAAAAATGTCACTTTTTGTCCTCTGCGTGCATGTGGAATTTGGCATTGTGCACCAATGCTGAGTCGCAGTAATTGGCTGTTCATGTCCTACAGCAAAACCTGGTTAGTATTTACCAATGGCCACACTATTCTGGTTATCTTTGTACAATTTTGCTTAAATATGCTGTGCTACACATAGATAAAGCAGAGTAAAGCTACAACTTTGAAACAGTTATTCTGAGAGGTCTGTACCCTGCTAGATGTAACAAAGTGCAACTTCCTATGTGGACTGCTGACATAAATCACTTCACTGAAATTAATTTTGTTAATAGCATCAAGGATTCAATTCCAGATGCCATTCACATCATTTCTTAAAGCCATGTTATATGTCTATCATATATTTAATCACTCAGATCTTAACACTTGCCCCAGTTATGAGTTCTCATGTAGATATATTGGATATTGGCCCCACAAAACTATTTGCGTTGACATCCATCCCCACAAATATTACATATTTATGCAGCCTTTTTCTGCTTGTGATAAGCCTGTTGTCCCTCTGATCACCCTTCTATACCCCATGTCAGTCACGTCATGCTGCAGAGCATGGAAGCTTAATAATGAGAGCAGACCAAAAATATGTCCATGAATGTTCTATTACACCAAACATTGTTATGTGTATGTCCATCTCTCTTCGTATTCACTCCTTCACTACCACCCCTCTTTATATGTGTGTATGGCTGATGGATATAAAGGTCATCTATTGGTTTCTGCATACTGGCATGATTCAGCTGCTGGATAACAGAAAGATGTTACCTTGATTTAATAGATGATCAGTGTTCCTGTAGTGTGTAGGGCTTCAAAATCTGCTATAAGATTCCAATGTCTCATGTTCAGATGATATGGATGAAATGTTCATCTAATATGATGTACAAACTGTCCTTATTGTGAAGAAGCATACTGTGCACACTTTTCGGGATATCTGGCCCTACACAAATATTTAGCCATATCTGCTGACTCATAATAGTCATTTCAAATGGTGTACCACCCCCTGTAATTTGTAGCAAGCTACACACACAATTAACTTGTGATTTGCAGTGAGGCCTGCAAGACAGCAAATAGTTGTTCAAGTGTATTGAGGTAAGAATTACTGATAAAACATGGGGAAGACACACTTTAGTGTACTAATTGATTATCACATTTTCATTCCTGATTTCATTTACTTAGCTAATGATATCCTGACCCCATTTGTGAAAAAAAACCTTGAATCATCTGGATTTGAACCCTGGCTCACCTGTGTTTTGAATAGAAGCTCACTGCTCTTATGCCTTGTGCCACAAAGCAAACTACACAGTGGCTCTATTTTCTCCATTCAGTACTGTCCAGAGTGCTGACGACCACTCCTCGCCACTGAGATTGTTTGCTTGAAAGAAGGCAAATCAAATTAAATCTTACAGTCCTTTCTTTAAACAGAGAAGTGCATTTCTTTGCCGCTTAATATCGTACAAATGGGGAAGGCACAGCCAACAGTTATTTATGTAATAAAAGATTGGCCCCAACATTGCCAAGATATATTACAGCATGCACAACAGAGCATCTACCAGCAATTGCTCCTTTAACATATTTAGCAAGCCCGGCACGTAAAACTTTAACAACAAACGTGTATTTTTGCAGTTAATCCCAATCAGGTCAGTAAGGGTTAGTCCCTATTTGGGCATAGTTTGTCACTGTGCAGCAGTGGGCACTGCAATTTCACAAGTCCAAGTTGCATTCCTGAAATTTGAATTGCACATATACTAATACTTTGCCATCATCCATGCAAAATCAGCTTCTTGACAATGCACTTTGGAAAGAGGTGTTTAGCATGCCTATCTCTAGTTATAGGGCTGTAATCTTCCAATACATGCTAATGTATTCATAAACACAAGAGAAGGGCAGTGACATGTGTGATTCACTGAACACATACTTTCTAATATTTATGTGTGACCCACACCAATGCACTTCCAAAAGATATATCAGTACTTGAGTCATTGTCAGACTCCAGAACTAGAGACGTTAACAGTATTGTTACATAGTGACACTAGACATTGGTTATCCATGATCATATTCCACATTGTTGCACTACAGTTATTTTCAAAGTATGCGTGTGTGTGTGTGTGTGTGTGTGTGTGTGTGTGATCTACACAACCTTCTGAGAAACAGGTTCATGTCTGTCTCATTTCTGCAACATGTATCATGACAGCTTATTTCACCTAGTTTTCCAGGATGTATCTATGACCTTTTCCAAGTTATGGTCACACGATCATGTCACAAGTCTTAGCTTTGCAAATGAATCTCGTAACAGTATATGTCACCTGTAACCCAATGATGACATCATGCTAATTATTCAGAACAGAAGTGAATGGTCCAGGTCAGGTGTGGCTATCACCTGACTTTAGCAGTGTTATCTATTAGAGACGCAGAGAGAAAGAAAGAATGAAGGTTCATTAGAGTAGATGGGGGTAAAAAGATGAGGTAAAGTTAAAGATGTTTAAGTATTGGTCTTTAGGTAATGTTTGCATAAACTTTTACAACTCTAACACAGCCTAGTGCAGATGAATTTAAGGAATACAGGTACAGAATAACAAACCTAGTACCAAAGTCAATAAGTACAACTATACAATGTATTGGCAATACCTAACTTACTGCAAACCACATTTAACATTTTGTTTAAGTATTAGTTGTCCTCTTAAAATTGCTTAGGTACCATTTGATGAGTTGCGTAGATCAATAGCTACAGTCACCTAAGTAATTAGCACATCACTTTAATATCCATGTTTTAGTGATTCTGTCCCCCACTACCAGAGCTCCTGTGACAGAAAACCCTTAACTTCTTAGGGTCATAGATGTTTACTAGGCTAATGACTACAAGGGCCTTTTTAAGCCTAGTCATGCATCCTGAATCTCTGAGAAGTTCTGGTACCATTGATAAGTGGAAGCAGGGACTTGTGAGATGACATATTTACAAGCAGGAGGCTGGGAGATGAACCATTTACAGGTTGTCTGTGTCCATTAGAGACAAGCCAGGGATGAATTTCTGATTCCCCCTTCAATTGTCCAAGTTACATTTGAAATACAAAAACCAAGAACACCCGTTCACAAAATGGAGGAGTCCAGCTAGCTCCAGGAAAAGACCTCAATAACTCCTTCAGCTATGCTCCCACGAGCATTTTCTAAGCTCTCCCTTCTCCATTAGCTATCAATAACTATCAATACAGTAACAATAGCTATCAATAACCTCAATAACTCTCCTTCAGCTATGCTCCCACGAGCATTTCTAAGCTCTCCCTTCTCCATTAGCTATCAATAACTATCAATACAATAACAATAGGTATCGATAACCTCAATAACTCTCCTTCAGCTATGCTCTCACGAGCATTTTCTTTGCTCTCCTTTCTCTATTAGCTGCTTATTTCTTATGGTTCAACATTGTAAATATTGTATATAGCTTTCCATTACTAATTTCTTTTCTGAAATCGTGCATGTATAGTGTATCCTCATTTTACTTAAAAGTATGTATATAAAACATCTTCTCACCTAATATCTGAGTGTGCACACTAAAGAAAATGTATAAACAATAAGTCCACACTCAGTGCTTTTCTGCTTATTATGAATATTTTCAAGGTACTTACTTGTAACTGTTTCCATGTTATGTAACAGACATCCGTGTATTTCTGTACCTTATCTGTATTATGTATCTTGGAGCTTTTCTCCCCGGGCCTCAATTGAAAATGGGTAACTCTGACCCAGTGGACTTCCCCGGTAATCAAACTGGAAATAAATAATAATAATAAATAATAGTTTGATTCAGTCACTCCTTTAGAAATGGACTGCAAAAACAAAACTTAGTATTTCCACACAGATGTTATATCTGAGCAAATCCACAGTGACCTTGGCAAGTACAAATCACTATTTATTCATTAAAAAAAGATAAGCACTTTTGTTTTGCACAAAAAGAAATTTCATCGGATAAAATGGCAGCACCAAAATGTCAGCTTTATATATACCCCTTAAAACTGTCAATCATTACAAAAGTATACTAAGACCCCCCCATTGCATTCATAACTGAAATATTGAAATATGAATGAATATGTATGGAACTTTTTAAAGCTAAACATGTCCATATATGTATATATATATATATATATATATTTTTTTTTTTATGTAGAGTTGCTGTAAAAGAGGATTTTTTATGGCATTTATAATCATGACTGGAATGGGGGTCTCAGTATGCTTTTGTCATGATGTGCATCACTAAACAGCATGTCTGCATGATGCATTGGCACACCACTAACGCTAGGCAGTAATAAGAGTTTGGAAGTGGACATGCAAACTGTGCACATGACCTCCAAGCCTGATAATGGGTAGACAGAAGTGTAATTCCATTTACTTAATTTGATAATTTGTCATGCTACAGTTGTTATTCAGTGAAAACAGCACTAAGTCATCTCATTAGCATAGCTACTATGCTACTAGGTCTGTTTTAATGTAACAAAAACATGATCACTGTATTGCTGGAGAATGAAATATTGCAAGCAGCTAGTAATTATAATAGTTTTGGTAATAAGAGTACTGAAATATAGGCAAACTGATTGAAGACAGGGCTATAGGTAATGGATATAAGGAATGTAATGAGCACATAGTGGTTCATGGCAACAGGAATAGTTACTGAAGTGAGAGATATGTCGGGTAAGCAGCATGGACAATGATGGGTGACTGAGATGCTTTGGAAAATCATCCTAATAGGGAACAGGGTGCAGGTCAGGAAAGTTTGCTGTCCTGTTTGGGAGTATTACTTAAAAGAGTACAGAACATAGTGCAGGACAGTTTGCAGTACTGTGCAGAAATGCTTTCAGTCATGCCAGTAAGTGTCTCAAACTTGAGTGTGGGGAACAAAGTCAAACAGGGTTACTGCCCTGGTTTGTGCTACAACACTATTTACACATAAACTATTGCAAGTAATGATACAGAGGATATGAGGTCTGCATTACACAGGTTACTGCTTTTGCTTTCATGTCAGTTATTATAGACTACAAGATGCCCATTGCTGTCACAGTATGCCACAATGTCAAAAAGGTGATTGGCAGAGTAGGAAACAAAACTGTGGTTAATGGATAGGACAAGGGACATTACTGAGATGACTGTCAACTAGCATGGATTCAGGCATGTACACACTAATCCACATTTGGAAATAAGATTTATACATGACCTGTTATGGTTCAGAGATGAGGAGAACAGCTGAAGTAAACATCACGCCAGAGACAGAGGTGTTACTATAGACACTATGCAGGGTAGATATACCCATGAAAAAGATAAAGCAGATGTGGCAGGAGAAGGTACAAGAAGTTAGTGCAGTGGGCAACCATAATAACAGATTAGTAAAGGCATGTTACAAGATTACAAATATGATACTGCATTTTAGACCTAGGTACAGTAGATTTACCAGGAACAGATTGATCACACAGGATGCACTAATGGCACAGCAGAAACTCAAAGAAATGACTGACAGAAATGGTGGAATTCCTGGTAAACCTCTACAAGGAAGTTGAGAGAGCCTTTATACTAAATGTTGGACTGAATGTGCAAGCTTGTCTGATGATGACTGTTAGGATGGTTTAGAGGATCCACAAGGTTAATACTATCATTACATTGACTCGGTGTTATGAATGGTGATGCAGAAAATTCATATACGTATCAGTAATCTAAGAACAGTGGAGCTACAACAGTGACAACTTGCACCATAAAGCATGTATCTGCCCGTAGGCTAAGTACACAATGGGCTTGTAGTAGTTAATGTGCCAAATGGTGGTGGGAATGACATCTATGACCCAGAATTATTATAGGTATGCTGTGTGTATGCATTAACACATTAACTGGTAGCAGATCCAGCACAACAGGTCACAGATTTCTGAGGTCAATTGGGCACTGGTGGCTGAAGGTAGCACCATACACATGGCACAGTCTGACATCACAATTGCACTGTTGGCAATGATAATACTGGAAGGCACATTCACATCATCCACAACTGAGATCACAGTAGTTAGGCAAGATAAACATTCAACACTCCCTATATTCAGTGGTTGACATTCCATCCATGGTATCACTTCAAAGCAATATAGGAGCCACCACCATAGATGACATCTGAGAGCCTCACTAGCATCACAGTGTATGCATAGCATAGAAGGCAAGTGTATAAGTGGCAATTAATGATATGAGTCCAAAACATTTCCTAACCTAGCCACCCACTGGCATCAGTTAAGTATATATGCAATTTAATGCTCCAGGCACAGACAGCTACTAATCATACCATGTTAGAGATGTTGACTCTGCCATGTAGCCTGCATAATGAAGAATAACTAAAGCAAGTACTGTGGAACATCCTTCTATGCATGCAGAATAGCGTGGTATATTGCCACCTGGAATACACACACCTTTTGAAGGTAGTGGTGGCCCAAATGGCAGTCACTCATACATCCATGAGGTTTTTAGCAAATGCCTACTATGACCTTGTTAAGGGATGGATATACAGTGCATGGTCACATCACATGCCATGTTTATTAAGATAACACATACTGTTCTGGTGAAAGAATCACTGCCACAACAGTTCATGGTTGTCTCTACCCCAGATGTAGACACTCTAATGGTCATGAACATGGTTCTTCTGGCTGAACCACAGCCACTCATGGTCCTGAAGTTCAAACCATCCTTCTCCTTCCAGTACTAATGAATGCAACACTTACTTGTGGCCATTCATGGGCTCATGTATAGGAACACTATATTGACACACCATTTGATGGCCTGCAGAAGGGTTCCTGCACATACTGCATAAGTTGCTCTTCATTTTTTGTAGCAGATGCCTCTGTTCCTAATACTGCAGGACCACAAAGTACAGCCAGTAAAAATTCATCTCATGGAAACTCAACCCTGGCAGTAGAGGATGTGATCCCTCACTTCCCCCAGTTTTTAGCCATATGTGTACTGAATGCATCTGCCACCTATAATGTTCCTTCTATGTTAGCTATTACACACCACCTGTGCAAATGATTAGCCCATCCTTCTTTCTTTGTAGGTAATGTAATGTCAGGTGCTCAATGTGGCCAGTTAGTGCATTATACCACACTGCCTGTACCAGTTACTGCAAGCATCAGTTTTAGTCTGTATTGTCCTTTTTGCAGCCTAGTTCTACACCAAATGATGCATTCTTACTGGTGTTTCAATATATTGCACCTACTTTTGCCTTACACATGGTTTCACTGCAGCTGCTTCCTTTGAAACTCCTCACTTGAATCCTCCTTATTCTACAAGTAAGTCGGGTGGACCTATGAAGTCAACACATTGTAACAGCTGCTGTAGTACTATAATATGTAGCATGGCACAAACCACAAATATTGTACTGTAGGTCTCTGTAGCATATTGCAGTATGCCATCAAATGTTTCCAAGCAGTAGAATTGAGCCTTCATATGTCAAAAGTCACATTTTATAGTCCTCCTTGTTTCTGATTGTGAATTGTTATATAACATCTCTGACAAAGTCTGAGAGTTGTGGAAGGGCATCATCAGCCATAATTCAAAGTTGTGTCTTGAATCAGCTACAACACTCAAGAATGAACACTATTCTGATTGTTTTTTTTTTCTTTTTTGTTATGTTTGCCTTCACACATATGAACAGCATATCACAGACTCTCTAAGCGCCACTCTGTGCACCTACCAAATAGATGGTCCTGTAAAAGCTACCCCTCATAAAACACTGGTATAAGTCATGTTTGTGCCAGTTTTAGAAATCATGGGAAACAGATGCATTATAAATAATACTCTTTCCATAGCATACTACATGGAAGTGAAGGGAGTAGAAGCCATTCAAGTTAATACACCAAACAACACTTGGAGCAGTTGTGGCCTTGATAGTAATGGGGATGCAAACAAAGATGCCTACAGCATCAGGGAAGCAGGTTGTGCTGTAGAGTTCCTACATAGAGATTGCTCTCAACATTAATGTTTGCAGTAACATAATATTCTCCTCCTCATGGGGAAGGATTACATCAAGGAAATGGTGCAGAATTCATGAGTTTCACTACTGCTTTATTTCTGCAGTACAGTAGTCCTACACAAGTCTCTGAATTGCACCTTACCTGTGTGTTACTGCGGAACATTCTATTTCATGTAATGTATTTGTTTCAGAATATTTTCTCTTGACTCTTAGGAATATGTTCCACTGCACACTAAAGCAAGAGGTTAGCGTTGCCCTAGGGTGTGGCTGCTGCAAGAGTTTTGGATGCAGATTGAAGGTGTCTGCTTGTGATTTTTGTTCAGAGAAGCTGTGAGATATTGATAGTTCCAAAATTTCGAAAATGTTAGAAATTCATTTTATTGTGAAAAAGGAGCAAAGCTGTGCAATATAATTCCAAAAATGGGACATTCTCCATCTCTTCTACCTCAAACATTGAGTCCATGTGGGGAACATTAATAAGAAGCAGAGCAGGGGAACTACAAATGGAAAGGTAAACACAGAGAAAAATTTAAAGCAAAATAATGACAGGGCTACAAATCAGTAGGAAGGTAACCGTAATGAGATGGATGTGGAGAACTCTTTAATGATAACAAACATAAATCTCATCAACCACTATAAACTTTTTTAAGCAGTTACTATTTATTACAGTTAAATAGGAGAGGCAAGATGAGACTTCATAAAAATAAATGGTTACATGATTTGTCATTGAAATGGACGCATTTGGAGTTGCAAATAGCCAGAATGGAACAGGAGTTGCTATAGGCAACATAAAAATGCCATCTGTAATGGAAAATTACATGATGATTTGAAAACAAATGTCACAAAGACAAAGACACCTACTCAGAGAATACTAGGTAAGAAGAGGCACTTTATAAGTTATGTAACATTTCCAATGAATGAGTTTAGTGAATGGACTGTTCAGAATGCTTGTTCTACTTTTCTCTGTTTATCAAATGACAAAACATGGCACTCAAATGGAACTCATTGAGTTGCAACATAATGAATTTAACATGAAGACAGGTAATTGCAAAGTCACTTACATTTCACACTCTAGTGGAAGATAAAGATGAGATCATTATAGCAGGACATTTATATTAAAGCAATCAACCTATGAAAGCAGACATCGGGTATTGTGCTTTGACAATTTAAATTGCATGGATTTATGGACAATTAAGACATTTTTGAATATAAAAGCAGCAAATGTTAATTGTTCTAACATTTTATATCAGGTTGTGTTTTATATCACCCTGGTATCTTCATACCTCATTTACATTTTCCAAAATTATTTGATGTAGATCTGAAAAATAGATTATGTATTCTGTTTTGTCAATTATATATTAAGGGTGAGTTTTTGCAGAATATGCTGTTAATGGTGTGAAGCATTAGACAATGAAAATGATTCTATGTAGATGGCAGTCTGCACAGTAACACAGGACATTACGGTTCTGAGTTTTTACTAAGCTGATTACTTTAGTCCCACATACAGGGTTAATGTTTTTAAACTCTTACTTTTTGACTCATTACTGGATTATATGAGGGGCTTTAAGGAAGAGTCCTGTTAGATTGTTTAACTATATTTTTCTTAATAAATACTCTACATATGGCCTGTTTATAAATTTAAAAATGATTAGGATGATAAAGTGAAAGAGATTCATACACATCCACAGCTGAGGTCATTATTATAGATGAATGTTAATTCTTTTTGCAAACCTAATAGACATCCTACCCTACCATGTGTGACTAAAGATCTAAGAAGACATGGAGTATTCCTAAAATCTTTTAAAACAAATGCATGTGTTGATGCATCAGTAGGATCTCCAAAGGCAGTTAAACTTACAGAGATGGCAACAAAGTTATTAGTATTTATTAGAACTGATGCATGTTTAGTTTTACCAGAAATAAATTCATCCCAGACTACACTGGAAATGTGTCACAGTGTGCATATTAATCATTGGACACTAGCTGTCATGTACGATACACTTCTCTTTATAGTTTGCCCTGTAGAAAACCCATAACCACTTTAGCTCTTTTTAATCTGGACGTGGTGTATTAAGTTAAAACTGATTATAATAATTCATGGAAGATAATGTATGTGAAACCCCAGCCATTGTATATTATGGGAATATATATTTATTTAATGCTACTAGCATTTATTTAGCAGGAAAGTACACTTGTGTCATGGCAGGCCTCTTTTTATAAGAGGCCTGTGGAGAAAAGCTCCACAGTTAATAGTCTTACATGATGTCATACACCACAGTAAGATACAGTGCAGTACAGGACAATACAAGGGAAAAGAACTTATGTTAACTATCACATACAAGATTTTATATATATATATATATATATATATATATATATATATATATATACTATTTTAAAGCCAGGTATTCATACAGGGTCATATAACCATCACATTGTTAAAATAGGGGGGCAGAGCTAAGATGCTCTACTGAAATACAGGAAAATATTTATTCTTTCTTAACAAAACTTATTGAATTTCACTGATAATAATCTAATACTCAGAACCTGCGACTTTGGTGAAATTGTATTTATATTTTCCTGTCAAATTATACTGGAGACTTTTATACCTTAAGAAAATGAGCAGCACTAAGAACTTACACTCTGAAACTTCTCTGAAAAAGGAAGTGCAGCTAGTGTCTACCACTTTATGGGAACTGTCTCTAAAAATGGATAACTTCAAAGAAAACCTAGAAATTCTCAAAGAAAGCTGCCAGAAGCAAACAAAGGCCCTTTAAGAAATCGTACAACAACATTAAAAATAACTGACATAGAGACATCCTTAACTGATATAGATGGAAGATTAACAGAAGAAGAAGAAACGCAAACTGAATTCCTTCTCAAGCAAAATACCTGGCTATTCAACAAAACAGATGATGTGGAAAAGAGGGAAAGAAGGACAAATACTAGAATTTTTGGATTACTCGAAAAAAGTGAAAGTGAGGACATTATCGCTTTTTAAATACTTTGAAACCAGAAATTATAGACTTGCAGGAAGGTTTCTTATATGGAATTGAAAGAGCACACAAAGCAATAGGGAAGTCAATACCAGCATCACGATCATTACCTCCCAGATCAATTGTAATAAAATTCATGTCTTATTTAGACAAAGACCCAGTGCTTAGAATGACCTGGAGAAAATGTCCCTTGAATTACAAGCAGAACCAGATTAGATTTGACAATGACTATTCCACCAGAGTGCTTGATTTGAGGAAAAAATGCTGGCCACTTATAAAACTACTCAAGCAGAATACATCAAGGCAAAAACTAACCTATCCAGCAAAAATTAAACTTACTCTGGCTAATAAAGTGAGAAATTTTACAACATAGAAGAAGCTTCCCTTTTGATCAAAAAAATAAAATAAAATAACTATACTGGAGGAAATGGACTGCTCTACTCCTTCCTTAAAAAGGTCCCCAGAAAAAATACTTAGTTGGACGTTAAAATAAAAAAAAATAAAAATAAATAAAGACAGCCTCCACAGCAGCTAATAACATCAATTCTCTCAAAGTACCAACTTCTAAATGATTTATGTATTAATTATTATGTCATAATCTGTTGCATTTAGTTCTATTTGTTCTGATCATCATTAACAAATATCAAGGTCCAACTCTATTGTTAGCAACATGATGGACAGATGCATTCATCCTATTACTATCAAACACAGGTATTTAACATTTAAAATTTCTAAATAACTTGTTAATATTTAGCATTAAGCACTAAATGCTGAAAAAAACATTTAATGTTCATATTCATGCTATCTCACATAAAGTAACAATAACTCTGCAGAATTTATAACCAAACAACAAAGTTTTATTTAAACAGTTTAAAATGAATTTGTGTATGTGCGTGTTGTGTGTGTGTGTGTGTGTGTGTGTGTGTGTGTGTGTGTGTGTGTGTGTATGTGTTTATGTTATTAAGAAGCAACATCTATCACAATGATTAGAATAATGATTGTTCTCACTTCCTTTAGCTTGTCATGTTTATGAAATATCTACTTTGTCTTATCCTTTTAGAGAATTTAAAATGTAATCATACACATAAAAATCTATTATATGTAATCAGAATGCTGGAGGGGGGAAAGGAAAATATTCTTACACACCAAACTATTAACCTGCAGTTTAAACATTACTTCACTGTTCTGCTGCTTAAAATATTTCCAAAGAAAATATAAATGATTGTTATACTGTTTTCTTGCTTTAAGAACTGATAACTGTAAATAAAGGGCTTTTTACTTTATTCAGCTTCATTTACTTCATGCATTTCATTTTCAACCTTTTTTTTCTTTCCTTTTCACTCAAAATCAAAAGATTCCATTTCTAGCAAAGAGGTGAAGCTTTTTATATACCTCATGAGGTATATATATAGTAGTTCAGGCTGAGGCCTCTTTCACTGTTTTGAAAGGAAATAAGGGGGACTTTTTAGCAGATGTTCTTCCCAAGCACACAGTGAATATTTTGCCACCCCCCCTATGAAATAAATAGTGTCTAGATGCTTGGGAAACTTAATAGAAGTAAATTTAATCACTATAAACCATTTATAGCTGTATCATGTAAATGAAAACTAAGTTAATACATTACAAGCAACAACAAGCTTTATGTAATTACTCTATGATTATCTGCATTTAAAGAAACAGTACTTTAAAATATGACTTTTTTAATTTAATGGATTCAGTTATGTATTTTACTGAATTATAATAACTATAACGTGGAATGTTCTCTATTATAGTTTATATTGATGCATATAGGAATTCCTGTAGTTAATTAAAATTAACAGTAACATGTACAGCATAGAAAAAATTTTGAAGTAACTAAGTGTATGTGGGTCTATATTAGGTCATCGAGCACTTAGAAAAGCGAACGATGATTAATCGACCCTATGTTAGCAAAAGCTTACAATTTTGAACTGTCAGAACAGCGATTTGTTCCAACAACAACAAAAAAAAAACATACTTTAAACATTACATTAAGTGGGGGACTTCACCCCCCCACACCCACCCTACTTAAATATACCAACTCTGAGACCGCACTACGGTGCTGAAAACAACAAAGTAATAAAGCAGCAAAGCAAATTCTTTCCCAGGGAAAGAATTCGCTTAAAAGCCGCTTCAATATTTTGCAGTTTCAGGCTTTTGAGTTTGACCAAGATGCATTTGAAAGAATGCGTCTTCAGTCTTCTAATAGGGAAACGTGTATGTAGTTGCAAGTTAGACTAGATTATTAAACTGCCAGTTTGACACCTATTTCAGTATAACTTTTGTGAAAGACAGGGGTAATCATTGTATTCTTTGGTCAAAGTTTGTAAAAAGCATGCTGTAAGGTTGCATCTTTTTCTAATTATATTTTAGTAACCGATTTTGATTATTTATTTATTTATTTTGCAGTAAGTCATACCATAGTCCACATCAAGTTAATATAAGCAATGGGATATATATATATATATATATATATATATATATATATATATATATAAAGCAATGGGATATATACATATATATATATATATATATATATATATAGAGAGAGAGAGAGAGAGAGAGATTATTCTTTTTTTCAAATTATCTATTCTTGAACATTTTTTTAAACGACTTACTAACATAAGTGTTCACAGTAAGGAAGATTACTGGTTGCTTCTGGTTTACATAGGTGTTTTAAGTTTCTATGATCATAACTAACAGGATAGCTTGGTAAGGCTGTCCGTTGATAACTTAATATTTATTTTATGCATTCTTTGAGCAATATATAGAACTCATTTTGTCATTACATGAGATGATAGTAGCATATATTATAACTAACCACAGTTACTACCTTTCTCCTTTGAGTTTATTCAGGACAGTTGCCCTATACTTTATGGCATTATTATAAAAGACAGGTTCATTCTATACCTAATTACTGAACTTTTAATTTGCCTTGCTCACCATGGACGCTTCACATGGATATATGCAAAAAAAAAAAAAACTGAATTGTAGTATATTATTGTTTTGTTAACTTTGACTTATGATAAAATTACTATCTAATTGTTTCAGGATGTTAATTAGAAATTTAGGTAAAACTGACAACAGAAACTGATTAGGCAGTAAGCTATTCGCAATATAGTGATACTGTCTTTTAGAAATATAGGATTTATGTATATAGGAAAACTGACTAGAACTACTTATCGAATAAGAAACATCATAAAAAGTTTTGATATTTAGAAACACATACTTTTGAAAGGGCCAATGTCTAGATTTCCTTGCTACACTGAAAAATAATAACTGCCAGTACTGTTAGGTAATATTCAAAAATTCTAAATATAAGTTAGCTAATGCTGAAAGTTCTGAGTTTATGGGAATTATTATTTCAGTTGTACTTGTGCCAGGAAATATTAAACACACGTTCTTTTACCGTAATTTATTTTTATAACCAATGGTATTTATTATTGCTATTTTTTTTATTCTTATTTATTATGTGTTCTCATTCACTATTGAATACCTTAAACAAAACAATAGGTCTGTAAGTTAGGTGCACACTTGCTCCTAGAATAACATATAAGAACGAAAATGCTTAGATCTATCTCTTATAATGATCTGTAAATACAAGTTATAATGTTGTCAAAATACTAGTCATAAGAGAACTAATGACATATTCTAATCATAAGCGATGGAAAGGCTCACTTTAGATATATATTTGAATAGAAGAAATATCTGACTAATAGAAAATCAATTCCTTATAAAGTATACATAAATATGTCTAATGGCACTCAGTTTGTTTTAATAACAAATTCAAGTTTAGAGTAGTGAACTTTGTAACTTAAGTATATTTAAGAATTGATTGTTGAAATTATATGTGTGCTATTTCATCATACAGAAAATGTGTTAAAATGTTTCTGTTAATTTTTATTTAGAGTTCAATATGGAGTGTTTTCATTTTCTTTGAGGAAAGAAAGTTAATCCAGTTGATCAATGTTTATCTATTGGACTAGGAATGTTATTAATTCCATGGTTGAAATGGAAATGTATTAGTCTTACATTTACTATGCTTTATACTACATTTTTCATAACATATTTTTTCTAGGCTTGTTTTAGCACTCGCTAAGTACATGAAAGTAAAAGAAACTGGTTTGAAAATTACATCTGCATATATTAATATCTGCCTCACATATGATACATATTGGGTGATGAGGAAAATATACTTATATTCAATCTACAACTTTATCCAAGATCTCACATTGATTTATCACTTTTATCATTAAACATTAATGGATTGAACAACTCAAGAAAGAGATCAAACTTAATAGGATATTTAAAATTGAATAAACCTCAAGGTATCTTTTTTCAAGAAACATATTTCAACACTAAAGATAATATATAAAACCAAAATGATTATTTAATTTTAGCCCATTCCTCTTATAAATCTAAGACAAGAAGAGTTATGATACTTAAAAAAATATATTGTTAACCCACAAATCATTCATAAATATGAAGATAAAGAAGGCCTTATATGCTTTGTCATATTACAATTTAATAATAGAATCTGGAACTTATTTTATTTATTTATTTATTTTATTTTACATTTGTTATCCGGGAGAGTCCAACTGGATGTATGTAAATTTTCATTGGAGGCCCAGGGAGAAAAGCTCCAAAGCAGTGTAATTGTTAACATAACAGATAGCAAGTATAACAAGAAGGTACATTTGCCAACTTTCACAAGACACATTTTTTGAACACCTTAGAGAAATATAAGACAGCAAGTATAAAAAGACTTAGTAAATCTATATTGGTTTCCATGCATGGGTGTGGAAACTGCTGAAAAGCATTTAGATTTAATTATAAATAATTTTAAAGGAAATTGAATATTGGTGGATTTAAATCGCATTTTGGACAGCTCAGAAACCACTAATAAAAGACTTTTGCATCTAACCTTTACTGCAAAGCACTTCAAGAAGTGATCTGAATCCCTTAATTTATTTGACACCGTTAATATAAAACAAAGCAATATATTAAGTTTCTCTCATCAGGTTTGTAGATTTGATACTCAGACTAGAACGGATAAAATATATGTTTCACAAGATTTAAACAGAAAAATGTCATACTTCTCCATAATCCCTTACCCCATTTCAGATCATAATTCACTTTTTCTGAAACTTCAGACCAACTATAAAAGATTAACTGTTTCTACAAGAATCTCAGCTTATATCACAAACCTTAAAGAATTTAAATCTTGGTTAGCTTCTGAACTCCATTTTTTTCATGAAACTAATTGTGCACCAGAGATTAATATCACAATTATCTGGGACTACTTATAGCCATATATATATATATATATATATATATATATATATATATATATATATATATATATATATATATATATATTTATGGTAAAACTGTGTCTTGGTTCAAATATAAGCTTATAGAATGGGAATCAGAACTAAAAACATACAATCTCAACTGTTAATCAACTTCAACTGTATAGTAAACACATCTATTGATAAAAAGAAAAAAGAAGAATTAAATAAAACATACTGAAATATTAGCACATAAAACTAACTTGGTATTAGAAAAACTAAAAATTAACTCTTATGCTACTTCGCTTAAACATTTGCATAACTTAACAATGAGGGCTAAATGCCAGTCAAAGACTAAAGGTATCATAAATATACTTCATGAAGGATAGTATCTGATATAGCAGATATTCTTAAAAAAAAAAAAAAAAACAGGTTTATTAATATTAGAACTAATAGATAGTTGTTTACATTAGAAATGAACATTTTCCAAATAAGTAACATCATAACCATAAAACAAACTTATATAAGCTATATACAAAAAAGTTCTCTACCTGTAAAAATGATCAATTAAATGAAAATACAATTGTTTATCAAGTATTTGCAAAATGATTAAATTATTTTCTAATAAATCATAAACTTTCTTCCACATATTACATTTACTAGCATTCCGGGAGGATCTTGATGTGATGGTCAAATATTCTAGATTACGGACTTCAAGAAGTATAATTTTAAATTCTTGGAATGATGGTGAAGTATTTGATTTCCAGTTTCCTGTGATGGTTTTCCTCGCAATTGACAATATAGACCAAATCAAAGGCTGATTATCTTTTCTAACACAAACAGAAACTGGAGTATTAAATAAAACAAGAGATTTGGAGAGAATAAAGTTATGTGTAAAAATAGCTTGTAAAAAGAAGTTAACATCTTCCCAAAATTTGTTTAGTTTTTTATAATCAAAAAACATATGTGCCCAGTCAGCATTTTCTTCCATATTACATCTCCAATGTTTAACATTACATTTATTGAATTTACTAATAGGAAAAAGGTGTAATAAATGAGCTATATAAATATCTCCATGTAAATAATTTCCATTTTAAAGATGAAGTGGTAACATTAGCTGACTGCAATATACTTACTTTGTCATTATCTGTAGGAAGATGATTTATTAAGGTAAAATAATTCAAATTTAATATCCTTATATAAGATAGACAAAATGTTTTTATTCAGGGTTTTGTGTTGTAAATATAAACTCATATACTGAATTAAATTTGGTATAGATTTTTTTAATTGTTGATAACATTGCATCAAGTTTGTGACGTATTTCCTAGCTTCATGTGAATCCAACCAAGAAAGTGAATTATACTTATACTTGATTTTAAGTAACATATTGGATTTCAGCTCATTATTTGACATCATTTGAAACCAGAATGTTAGATGCTTTTGCTGGAATGAAGAGATTTTTGTATAATTAGATGAAAATATAACCCCATGTTAATAGGCTATAGGAAATAGAAGATATAACCAATATTTGTAAATATTATATTTATGAATGTAATTTCTGAAAGATTTTAAAAGAAAAATTAAATAATTAGATTTAAAAATCAGAGTGTAATTGGAAGTAAAATATTCTTGTAGAACCCAAATGAAAATATTGTTTAATAGATTTAATTTCTGATGTTTATTATTACCTATTGTATCGCATACTAAAATTTCTAAAATTTTTTTACATTTAGCACAATATTTGACATCTATGAGGAGAGAGATAGTTTTAGCCATTGAAGAAACTAAATACATTTCCAAATTGGGCAGAGCTATACCACCATTATTCCAATTTCTCATTTGATAAGATAAAGCTATTCTAGGTTTATTTGGAAACCATAAACATTTTTGAATCATAGAGTTACATTTTTCAATTATATAATTTGGGGGAGGTAAAGAAATTTATTGAATGGCATAAAGGATTTTAGGAAGTAGAATCATCTTAATTATTAAAAGTTTTTCACCCATTGAGAAAGGGATCTTGTTCCACTTATTAATAAGATTTTCTGTTGCTATTAGACTTTTATTATAATTTATTTGAATAATATCTTTAATATTTTAGTAATTATAATACCCAAATAAAGTAGTTCATCAGATTGTGTCAGGTATTTTCTAAAGTCATCATGTAATTTAAAATTCTTAGGGCCAATTGTCAAGATTTATTTTTTTATTATTAAAGGTTAGGCTTGATTTTTTTTTAATAATCGATGTCTATAAAAAGAGCTGTAATGGAGGTGCTGTTCCCTTCCAAAGTAATAACTATATTATCTGCAAACATTTGTATTTTGGAACATTCATTTAAACTTAAAGAATAACCTTAGATATTTTTATTATTTCTTACCAAGTTAACCCATGGTTCCATAATTAATCTAAATAATAATGGGGATAGTGGACATCCTTGCTTAGTGCCTTTAAAAATTGGGATATTTTGAGATATGTTTGTGCCTATTTTAACATAAGCTTATTAAGTTAACACATTTGTTGGACAAGTTTAATGTCTCTAATAAAATAAATAAATAATCTCAGTTAATTGAATCAAATGCACAGTTTATGTCTAAACTAACTAGTGTTAGATTTTTATTTAAAAATTTAACTGATTCAATTAAGGATAGGGTTCTTTTAATATTATCATAAGAATTTCTGTGTACTATGAATCAAGTTTGATCATCTTCTACTAAATGTGGTAGAAAAATTTTGAGTCTATCTGCAAAGATTGATATGAACATTTTGTAATCAGCATTCAGTAGAGATATTAGTCTATAGGATGAAAAATGAGTAGGGTCTTTATTAGATTTCAAGATAGTGGAGATAAAAGTATATTTCCATGAGGGAGGTATTATGCTTTCATTTTGGGAAATATTAAAAACTTTATGTAATAATTTTAAAGTGTTTGTTGGTTAGATTTTATAAATTTCTGATATGATGCCATCATTTCCATGAGCTTTATTTGATTTTAATTTAGTAATTTATATTTCAAGTTCTTTAGAATAAATAGGTTTATCTATAATGGTTGCTTGTTCATTTGAAAGTCTTTTTTTAGTTTATTTGTTAATAAGGATTTTAATTTCTTCATTGGTATCAATTATGTTAGATTTCTGATTTATATTGACAAAAACTGTCTAAATTCTAATAGGATATTTTGTAGATCTGTGACTTTTTTTTTTTGTTGGGAGAATATATTTCATTTATATGATTACATTTAGTTAGTCTTTTAGTTTTGTTGGCTAACAAATTTAGACATGTAAGATTAATGGAAAAGTTTTTAAATTTAAATTTTTCTAAGACAATCATAGTTTTGGGATTTGATATCTCTAAGTATTTATTATTTAATGAGTTTGTTTCTTTTCTTTTGTCACTATTATCAATATCTCTTTCTTGATTAACTTTTAAAATATCTAATTTACTTTGTATGTCATGCAGTTGTTCATCCCAACATTTCTTTTTTTATGGAACCAATTAGTAATCCTTCAATAAAGATATGCCTTTTAAGGCATCCCATATGTACATTTCAGAGGTATCATTAGTATCATTAGTATTATTAAGATCAATCAAATTCTGTGTTTCTAGAGTTAAGAATTCTTTAAAATCATTCAACTGTTATGTAAGCAGGTATTCTTTTTATTTGGGTACTGTATGTTGAATTAACTGCAATCCCAAATATTATAGAATTATGATCCAACAAAGGGCAAGTAATCACTTTGGTGTCAGTTCAGGAACTTATCAGATTGTTGCAAAATAAAACTCTATCAATCCTTGAAAAAGTATTATGTCTGTGAGAATAAAAAGTATAGTATAAGGAACTAGGTTTAGCAAAAGTGTTAATATCTTTCAATAGATAAGCTTCTGAGAATTCTTTTAACTTTTTGGCAGGGACTGTAATTTTCCTTTTACTGAGTGAGGTTGAGTCTTTAATATCAAGAATGCAATTAAAATCACCTGCCATTATTATATAACCTCTAGATAATTGGATAATATGGTCTAAGTGTTGCTTTACTGTAATGGTACCAATTTCTGGAATCCAGTATACGTTTACTAGGGTATACATTTTGTTATTTAACTCAATAGTAATAAGACAGAACATTCCTTTTTCATCTGTAAAAGTGTCAGTTATTTTTGGAGATGGTAAAGAGTTATTCCATAAAATAGCAACTCCTCTCTTCTTTTGAGTATGTTCAGAACGTACTAATACTTTAAATGATGTGTTATCCAATCTGTTTATGCCCTCTTTCTTTAAATGAGTTTCTTGTAAGAATATTAAATTAATTTTATGCAATTTAAGAAATTTAAACAAACTTCCCCTCTTATTGGGATTATTCAATCTATTTATATTTAATGAAATTCCTCTTAATGAAGTCATTTATCATTGAAGATGAAGTTAGAGAGATGCATTGACCAATAATTTATTTTGTCATTGTAAATTAAAGGAATACCATTTGTTTGAACTTTTTTAAAGTGTAGAAATTATATGTATATATTATGTTTTCCATTTAGTAAGAGAGAACGTTAAAATGAAAATTAGTAATAAATTCTGTTAAAAAAGTCAGATAACTTATGACCCCATAAAACCCCTCTAGAGTGTAATACTCCTAAATCAAGTGACATATTATCACTTGAAATAACACCAAGTCCTATAGCAGAGCCTGTTCAGCATCTGTCTAATATAATGACCCAAATTAAAGTAATATAAACAATGTTCTCATATATAGAAAAATAAAGATTTATTTATGATACAAACAATGAAAGAACCTATTTAAGTGTTATGTAAATAATATACAACCTTTCAGTTCTATTAGAGAACATAATTATATGTTCATGTTTTCACTGACCATTACAGTTAGTAGATTAACTTTCAGTTTACATAAATATAGTAAACAGTTTCTATTTTAAGACATTCTATGCCCCCCCCATTTCTCTTTCTTTCATCTTCATAAATTGTATTACTTGGTATTATGTAACTATATAAGTATCGGCCTTTGTTATTTTCGGACATAGAGATAGCCAAACAATACTAGTTAAGTCAGGCTAGCAGTATCACTGCATTTAGAGTACTGGCATATTAACATATTTTATGCAACAAACAGCACAAATGAAAAAAAAAACAGCTCTTAATTTGCATAGATGTAGTGTAAATGGATATCTTAAGAAGAATAGTTTAACAAACAAGAGAGCTATAGTATTAATAACATTTTAATAACTTCTGCATTTACCATTAGAACATGTGTTATCTATGTTAAAATAATTTCAAACAGAAATGAACATTATATAGCAGACATTCTTGAGCATTTAAACATAATTTCTCAGAGCATTTTAAATCAAACACTTCAGTGGATAGCATCTCATATTCGGATTCAATTGCTTCTAATGTTAAGAAAATTCCAGAAAAAATTAAAATCATCCCTTCAAAATAAACAATACAGACAAGTCTAATAAAGTTCCAGGAATAGATATTATCATCATAGAAATGTATAAGCTTTTCCTCCCTTCTATTACCTCCTTTTTCCACAAAACAAACAGGGTGTCATATCACCTTTGTGGAAATATTCTTTAATTATGCCAATTATAAAATAAAATGAAGATCACAAGCATTGTAGCTCTTATAGACCAATATCCCTGTTAAATAATGATTATGAATTATTATGCCCATACTAGTTAATAGAATACAAATTCCAGTATCACAGATAATAGATGAAGATCAAACAGGGTTTGTAAATAATAAACACACATATAATATTAAAAGAGTACTAACCCTTATTGAATTATTATAGAACATCAAAAAGCTCTAATAATTTATGTAGGGGTCTATATTACAAAGTCGAACTTGTAGATGTGCGAATGTTATAATATCAAACCCAAAAGTCCGAAATATGAAAATAGCAAAGCCATGGCACACCGATTTTTTCCCAGGGGAAAAAAAAAATGGTGGGCCGTTTTTGGGGCTTTGCTATTTCCTCCACTGTGGTGCGATCTCGGAGTTGGTATATTTAAGTAGGGGGTGTATGGTGGGCACAGCCCCCCACATTGCTTGGTGTGAGGGGTGAAGCCCCCCAATTTAGTTTAAGTGTTTAGTGTTTAATTTATTTTTTTTTTTTGTCATGGAACAACGATTTTTTTCTCTGGGAAAAAAATCTCTGTTCAGTGTTTTCATAATTATTGGGTTTTGAACTATATGGTTCGATGTTACAACGTTCAAACTTCTGTGAGTTTGACATTGTAATATAGACCTTTGGTTTAGATATAAAAAAAGCATTTGACTCATTAAATTCGAATTATTTATTAAAAGTATTAACTTTATTTGATTTTCCTTCTTGCTTCATTTCACTTTTAAAGAATATATATATATATATATATATATATATATATATATATATATATATATATATATATATGTATACAAACAATCTAGCCTATATAAAAGTAGACCCATTTACTTTGGAGTCCATTCTTATAACTAAGGGCACCAAACAAGTTTGTCCCATGTCCCAAATTATTTTTTGTGATAGCTATTGAAATTTTTGCCATGTTATTAAGGAATGATCCAAACATAAAAAGTGTAGGAATATATATTCAGTATACATCTAAGATAATGTTATTCACAGATGACATATTACTCACTTTATCTAATTCTAATTCTAAAACAACTCTAAATGAGTTAGCTCTATTTAATAACAAGGTCTCCTTCACTCTCTGGTTTACACTTTAATAAACAAAAATCCAAATTCTTGTTTTTGAATAAAAATAAAAAATGCAAGCTTGCAAAAATCACATTATTGGTAACCAAGTATCTAATTTTGATTATTTAGACATTATTTTATGCATCACTATTGAAGAAAAAATAAACATGAATTATAATAACATTATAAAAATAATTGGAATCCATACAGAAATGTGAAATACAATGTTTATAACCTTTAAGGACAGACTACAACTAATAAAAATTATACTTTTACCAAAAATATTATATATCTCACTAGCCATATGTATAATCCCTAGCAGAACATTTATTAAAAACATAAACTATCTTTTTTTTAAATTTTATGGTTTCCAAATAAAAGCAGAATAATTTACTCATCATATTAGACCTTGGGAACAAGGAGGAATTACATTTCCTGATATAGAAACATATATCAAGGCTTCTATAATTAGAACCATTATAAATTGGGTAGACCCCAGTTATACTACAAACTGGAAGTGCCTACATGTAACCATATTATTAAACAAAAGTCATACTTCAGTTAAATTTCCACAAACCAATCAGTTTAATAAGCTATGATATGACCTATGTCTCAGTATAAAATGGAATATATCAAAACCTACAAAATTAAATTTCATTAATTTTATATTTAATACATTCAGGAAATTTATTAACATGAATATAGAGATCAAACTTTGGTTTGAGACATTGATTCCCTTTAGTATTACAGAAAAAAAAATGACTGAAAATTGCATAGAAACACTTTAAATATCTGAAAATCTAAAAACTTCATATGTTGGCAACATTGTATGAATGAACATAAGGTACTAAATGGACAAGACATTATAATGCAATTTAAACTATCATCACAAGATTGTCTACTTCTACAAAGTGTTCTGTCATAGTCTCATGATTTATGTAGAATAGTTAATAGCTCTCCTTTCAAATGAAAACCAATGTTTGTCATCTATTTATATGAAATTGTTTATAATAATTTCAACTTGAATAATATCACCTCAAGCCTGTATAAAATATTAATAAAATATAATACAAAACCTCAAAAAAATGTTGGGATTATGTTACTAATGGGCCTTCCTTATCTTTAACTACAGCAATTAAAAACAATTTATTGCTTTCTGTTAAATTTACCTCTTGGTCACAACATTGGAGAATGTATATCTGGAAATTTCTCCATAGAACATTCCTAACACCAGATAAAATAGCCAAGTTTAGTATGTGTAGTAATGTTTTATGTTTGAGATGTTCCCAAGCATGCAGGGCAGACTCTATACATATTTTTATGAGTGCACTAGTATAAAACAATTCTGGAATGATATTAATATTTTTTACAAGCTCTAGTCTCAGATTTGTTTATATTATCTAAAGCTTTAGTGCTACTAAACATAAATGAAGGTCCTCATTTGAAAAGGGACAATCTTTATTTATTGTGAACCATTCTAGCAGTTGCTAGAAAGTGCATATTAAGGAAATGAAATTCCACTTCAACACCATCCATGGAAGAATTTCTATCTTTAATGAAAGACACAACACAGAAAGAGATCAAGATTAAAGAACTGAGAATCTATCCTAACATGTTAATAAATAATCCTTGGAGAAAGGTACTAAATCATATTGAAAATCTACAACTGGACTGCTCCTCTCTCTGATTACTGTAAATGTTTACATATTTGTGTGTTAATCCATGTATTTTGAATGAGGCTGGTTTCATTTATTGATTTTTCCTGCAGACCAAATGTAAATAGTGTATATAGTTATTTATGTATTAGAATTTAGATTATGTTGTATCTGCAATAATTTGTTTGAAAATAAAAATTACTCGAGTAAAATTGTTAAAACAGATAAATGTACTTTTCAATCTGCTAAATATATATTATCAAATACATTAATCAATGTTAATAAATATTGTTACTGTGACAGAAACAATCTTTATGGGAACACTTTAGTTTTGAGTAAGTGAATGGCTTTAAAAGCCTATGCTATAGCCATTACATAGTGTTAGCCTGGAGGCATGGCCAAGATGGCTAACTGAGAGCAGCGACTGGTGAAAGCTATGTGACTGAAAACTTTTCACTGACAGACAAGATTATCAAAAAAATAAAAATTTGGAAATAGTTGTTGATGAATTGCATTCATTAATAGTCAGAGAAAGGATTTATAGCATCAAGTTCTTCTTAAGCTGTAATTTTCCTATCAGAATTAAAAACTGCTTAGTTAAGAGAACAGACTTCAACATGAGGCACTGAAGAAATGGTACTCATGATTCTTGTGTTACCAAAGACATCCAGTCAATAATAACTAGTATATAGGATATATTAATTAAAATTGAAAAACTGGATACCAAAACAGAAAGTTTCAAAGAAGAGATCAGAAAGAAGATGGAACATTTAGAAATTCTTATGAAACAACAAAGTGTACAAATCAGCAGTAAGGAAGAAGCTTTAAATGGTCATGAAGGGAGAATAACTGAAGGTGGGTCTCAGACTGAATTTTTTTTAAAACAAAATAACTGGCTGTCATAGATAAAGTTGATGATTTACAAAATAGACTGAGCTGAAGCAACATTAGAATTTATGGTATACCTGAAAAATATGAGGGGGACAATATAATAAACTTCTTAACAACCTAGCTAAATAAAACATTCCATCTACTCAGAACTTAATCTTTTGGAATTGTAAGGACACATAGATCCCTGAGAGCACCTTCAAAGAAGGAAAATGCACCACCCTATTAATTTATTGTTAAGTTTGTGTATAGCTCAGAAAAAGATAAAATATTAAAAACAGAATGGTCAAGCCTGCCTATTAAAATGGGTAAACGTAGTAAAATTTGACAATGTTTATTCCAGTAAAGTAATGCATAATAGAAAATCATTTTAAGAATAATCAAAATACTTCAAAAAGAACAATATTAAAGCCATGTTGGTGTTTCCTGTAAAGATCAAATTGTTTCTTTCTAAAGGAATTTAAATATTTAACATAATGGAGGGAACATCCACTTTTGTTAACAACAATAAAATTCTTACTAGTACTGAAGAAATGGATTTGAACTGTATATCCCTAAAGAGACAGAATAACCTGAATTCTTTGAAAATTGTTTCTAAAATTAAAAAAAAAAAAGTTTAAAAGCAAGTAACTCATATTCTCTGATCAAAGGACTTTTATTTTCTGAAACAATAGATTTGCTTTTTAAGTGAAAAGTTTGTGTTGGACATAAGCTAAAATACTTTGCATGATGAGAAATACAAATGGTTAGTTTTACCGTTTTACTATATTTACAGTGAAAGACTTACCCCAGGATGCAATAAACTCCATGTAGGTTTCATGCAGAACCTACTTGGAGTGTTTTCATATACGTGATGTTGCACATTGCATGGCATTGTGCCATACATATTAATGACGTGCAGCACATGTAAGCAAGGTTTTATGATTTTCACCAGTGTTGCTGGCCACAAAGCCTCTAATATGAATGCAGATCATACTTCTCAACCTTTTAGTGCAAGAAATCTGTACAAAGACTAAAATAATGTGGGGATAAAGGCCCAAAAATAGGGATAGATTTTCAATATTGTTCTAATAAACTTAGAAAGTAGCTAGAATAATAGGATTTGTGTTAGCGTGCATTTTTTTGAAGGGTATGAAGTAAGAAACTGAAATGTATGTCACTATGTATTCACTTCAATCTTCACTGATTTTCTAGAAAACCACAAATTTTACAAGAAACAGGCCAAAATATGATGCAAATATCTGGACAGTCAGCAAAAATCTGGACAGTTGGGAGATATGATATAGATAGTATTTCTGTGCAAGGTTGCTGGCTGCAAAAGTGGACTGTAGGACAACACAGCAATTGCTTTTCCCTCACCTGAGTTTTCTTAATTAAGATTTAGTTAGGGCACTGCCATAGATTGCCTTTCCTCATTTCAACTATGTCTCCCCTTTTTTGGGGGGAGGGCAGTGTTTGCGAGATGCACTGCTTATTACAAATGTGTTTGGCTGTGCTCACCTGGTTTGTGCAAAGTGCAGCAGTGCACAAACTGCATGCATGGACTACCCAGGTTGCAGACAGGACCCAGACAGCCACAAACATAAACTAGATGCATTCAGTTAATACCACTGGACATTGCACAAGCACAGTAAGTGGTGTGCTGTGATTAACAGTGAGAACTTTACAATGAATACTAAGATAGGGAATATCATGTCACTAATCCTGTGGCAGCAGGTGTTAAGTGTAACTGTGTAGTGCAGATGATTCAGATTTTTAGTACAAGGTGTGCAAATTTTGTTTTACTGTTGTGACATTGCAGATTATAGCAATGAAGTACAACATACACAACTGTTTTCTCAACCTTCTTGTCATAAGCAGTTGTATCTATAAGACTACTGTACATTGTTCATTTGACTAAAACATCTACACAAGTGTCTATATACCAAATAACCTTGAAATTGCATTGCTTGCCACTGTTGTGCATCGATTACCACTACACAAACATGTTTCCTGCCAGTGCACACCCTTGACTACCATGTTTGTGTGATGATAAGTTATGCACAACATTTTCAAATGTTGCAAAACCAAAAAGCACACATTCGCAGTAAGCACAATACATGCAATTGATAGGAAAACTTTAGGATACAAAATGCAATTGGTTGGAAATGCTCATTCTACATTGTGCTGGAGCTATGGTAGACATATCTGGTATTTCCAGTGCGGGAGTTCACTTCCATTCCAGATGTGGGGTGTTCAGGAGTTCAAAGTCTTTATTGGACTACTAGTTAAGGAGCATAGGACCTGGTTACTGTAGCAGGACTATTCAGGCTCAGAATACAAGTCTGAACCCTGGAATAGTAGTGCCAGGGCTTTGATGAGTTCTACAGGTATCTTCCTCACTTGTGAAAAATGTCAACATAATTTTGATTATGTCTGGAGGAAGAAACAGGATAGCCTCAAACACTGGATCAGGGAATGTTGTACTGGGGACACCCCACAGATGTTAAAAGCTGAATATAGTCAAGACTGGCATTCATAATAGTATTCTGCTCTGTTCTGTTTTTTTCCACAGCTGCCATGGAGCAAGCATCGAATGTGAGGTCCCATGATGTGCATCTGTAAAGAATGCAAGAAGCATGTGGTATGTATGTATCAGAGCAGTACTATTATTGTAGCTTAGATGGTAGTTAATACAGTTGTATCCAACTGAGCATGCATATCTCAAATGAAAAAGAAAATATGCATGCCTTAGTGTGTAGCACAAAGCAACAATACAATATTCTCAAATAACAGTGAGCATGCATCAATAAACTGTAAAAGGAAAGTATGCATGCAGCAGTCAGTAGGACAAAATAACAGTACAGTATTAGAGAGTAGTCAGTGGTTGTGGATTTAAAAACCACACTTCCCAAATATACAATACTGTTAGGTTTTCATCACTATTACAATGTAACTTCAGATCTCCATACCAGTGGCACAAATGACCTGTTGTAAATTGTAATCAGTATAATTGGAACACTCATATGTGCGATATATGCACACATCAAGGATTGCTGGCTACAATCTGTACTATAGTGTGCCTCTGTTATGATCTGGCTAGTTTTAAAAGTAACAATAAAATTTGTTAGGAGTTTGTTGTGTTAAAAGTAAAGGTAACAGAACAGTGTCAAATAAGTGTATCAATGCTTTATATGTCACATATCAAGTTACTAATGTTCTCCCTTTTTTTTTTCTCACCTGAAACCTTATCTTCTCTTTTTTTTCCCGACAGCACAGTAGGGTAGGGCTGTCCCATGGGGTCCTCTTGACCCTATTCCACTGGCTACAGCACTGCCCAGCACATTTGAGCAGCCCGACAACACTCTCTCTGCTGCCCCTGAACTATCTGGCCCCTCAGGTAGTTCTGCCCCTGACAATAGGCCTGTGGCTCCCTCTGGAAGCAGTGGCAGAGGTGGTGATTTTATCACCTGAGAAGAACTTCCAGGGTTGGTACATACAACTGAGTGCCAAAGTGTGGGTGCAGGCTAATGCCAGAAAGAGTGCCTACTCTTCATCTTGTTTCAGAATATCTGAAGGAGACATAGACATCAGGCAGTGCAGCAAATGGTGCAGTGAGATGACAGTCATTAAAGTCCACTGGGTGAGGACCAGATTCTCACTGTCACCCAACTTGACATGCATGGGATCTCTATTTCCACACAGTCTCCCCAACCATGGTGTTCACCCACTTCTTGTATCCTTCACCATCCCTGTGTCTTGTCTTATATGTCCTGTCTGTCTACCATTGCTTCCTCACCTACCCAACTTACCTGACTCAGACATACCTATGTCCCTTCCTCAACATTACTCTCTATCTCTACAAAAAAAAAAAAAAAAAAAGACACCTGTCCAAAAAAAAAAAAATCATCCCATACATAGATTTCAATTTCCTGCACATGTCTTCTTGAAACCCTTGACTTGGTCCAATTAGCTATACAACATGATTGTGTTGTTGTCACCTCTCACTCTGGAGGTGACACTCCAAATTCAGCTAATATTCTGTATATATGATCATGTTTTACTGTTGAAGAAATGGATAGCTATGGTTCTTTCCTATATCCTTCCTGTACATTCCTGGGTCTATATAATATGACCGAATTGCACAAATTGTGAACGCTCATAATATCGAACATACCGGACCTCAAAGTTCTTTATCTGAGATCGTGGTACAGTGAAGAATGGGATATTTGCCCCTTCCTCACTGTAGCGTGATCTTGGAGTTGGAATATACATTTAGCAGGGGGTGTGGGAGGAGAAAGTTTGAGGTCCGATATGCAATTTGTGCGATTCGCTCATATGATATAGACCCCACCTTTCTGGCCTTCATTCACTTCATTTTTGCCCTGGTTGCTCTCCATTTCATCACTTTCTTATCTTCCCTATTTCTTTTCATTAAAGCATAATTGCGAAATGGTGCGCATTGTGCACCAATGCAAAGCAATGGGGAATGGTAGCAATATAAGTAAATGTATTTAAAAGTATCATACACACTTGTAAAATTACTAGTTATACATGTATTTGAACCCAGTAACATCTGCCTCCAATAACAATGCTTTAACATGTGCTGCCACAGAGTCAGTTAGGTAGCAGATGTATTTTATACAATCAATAGTATCTGTCACAGTTTAGCAAGGATTTCCATTTGTACTCCCTCATGATTGCTCCCCATAATACCAATGTCATATCTTCCCCTTTAATTTTGTATGAAACATCATTGCACTATCCCCACTAATGTTTTATAAAGCATTATTGCATGATATGCATTTAGATTTATAAAGCATTAGTGTACGATGGAGCACGATGGTGCACATTGCTCACCATCATTAAACAACGCTAATACAAAAGTAGTGCAATGTATTAGCTACAGCTGTATTTGGAACCAGTACTATCTGGCCCCAAAATGGAACATATCACTTCATTAAGTGAATTAATACCTGCAGCCAGAGAGTCAGTTAAGTAGTAGATGTATGCAACAGCAGTTAAGTCTGCCATTTGCCATTCAGTCTGTAAAATACACTTGCTATGCAACTGAGTCTGTAGCACCATCATTTAATGCATTGTTCCATTCATTTTTGGGGTCATATGGTACAGCATTTGAATCCAGGAGTATGCAACAGTTTCAAATACTTTTACATGTAAATTCAAATTCTAAAGTGCGATAGTTGTTATGGAGTATCTAAAGTACACCTGCTAATTAACTGTCTCTGTGGCAGCACATGTTCATACACTCAGTGGAGTAATGCATACGTTTTTGGGCTAGATGGTACTGGTTTCCAATGCAGCTGTATATAACAGCCGAACATTAGTGTGCAATGTGCACCATTGCGCAATTATACTTTCAAGAAAGAAAAGAAATGGGGAAGACAGGAAAGTGGTGAAATGGGGAGCAAGCAGAGGGAAAAACAAAGTGAAAGGAGAGTAGGAATGTGCAGGAGGGATGTAGGAAAGAAACATAGCTATCCATTTCTTCAACAGTAAAAAACATTCTAATGTGCAAAATATTAGCTGAATTTGCAGCGTCAAGCACAGCACGAGAGGTCCTACCACAACTCACTCATGTTGTTTAGCAATATGGCACATAAGCTACGGTTATAGCAGCATGTTGTTGACAACATCAATTCTGTGGTCGATCACAGCCAGACATATGAACAGGTGTACCACAGGACCACTGGCATGATTACCACTGCACTGAGGTGAGCAGCTGCAGTTGCCTGAGACCAAAGGATATCCAGGAGAGGGCCAGCTACACAGCCAACTCTTAGCCCCAATAAAGAATTGCTGGCAAATATCCTCAATTATAAGAACTCACAGCAAGGTGGACCACAGCATATCCATAACTTGGGTGCCAATCCTTCTGAGTCCTAAGAGGAGTTTCCAGATAGGCTTTGATATATGACCAGTTGAATACTGTTGTATAGTAAAACAATTGAAATAAAAGTTACTTCTGTGTCACATGTCCTCTTTTGGGGGGATTGAAGCTTGCTACAGTTATAAGCTTAGTTTGCAGTTGTCAGCCACATTCTTGTTGAATGTACAGTTAATGCAGATATAGAGGAATACATAAATTACCCTCTGTCAACATGTGTGCGCTCCAAGGGCAGATTGCATGAGCATTTCAGTGGTACTCTCTACACTTAATGGATTTGCTTAGGTGTTTTGTGTTTTAAGTTTTCAACACCAAGTAAGAACTAAGAATAAAGTCAGGTGGTGGAGAAGGAGTTGTTATCGGCATTGATACAGATATCAGTTATGAACTCTGACCTAGATTTTCTTCAGAACAGCTCAAGGTGAGACGTAAGACAAGCAAGAAGCCAGAATTCTGACACAATTGAAACATTCCATTGTTCTTAAGCTTTCTTTAAATGTTACTTGCTTTATTGATGACCTATGAAAGGAATGTGTTACACAATAACAAACAAAAGAAAATCACTGGCACTTTAATGCTCCCTTGACCTTTCAGTCCACGAGTTTTGAACAGTCAAAGGGAGCAGCGGTGGTAATCACAGAGTGTGAGAGGTGCACTGTCATCGTGTCCTGATGAATGCTGGCCAGCATCAGTCACTGTAACCAGAACAATTCTCAAGGATGGATTTCACAGGGAGCTTCTGACTACTGTTAGCCTTGGTACATTAACAAACACTGCTGGTGGCTGTAGTGTTTTGATAAAGGAGCTGCTCTCTGCAGGTCTGTTCGCAGACCCCAATCAACTGGCATCATTCCGCGAATATGGCATCTTAAGACAGGTACCTGCTTCAAACAAAATCTACCATGGCTAGTAACTCAGGACAAGACCAAAATGAACACTGTGATATTGGTGTCAAAAACTGTTTAATCTTCGCTTTCGTCAGAAAGTCTTCTATTTAGTAAATACACTTATTTAGTTTTATATCATTCTCAGATTATTTAAACCTCTGTATTAATTTAACCTTGTACTACTGTTCTCAACCACTAAACATGTAAATATGCTTTACATCCCTCTGCAAGCTGCTGTTTAACTTTTGTTTAGTTTTTGCTATTTTGTATGTAAAATTTGATTAGTTTGTTTATGTTTCTGTTTCCACTATGTATTGTACTTCATATTATGGAGCTTGTACTACGTATTATTGGAGCTTTTCTCCTTGGGCCTCCACTGAAAACGGGCTCTTTGAGCCCAGTGGACCTCCCCGGTCATCAAACTGGAAATAAATAAATAAATAAATATTTATGGGTCTAACACTTTGAATTTTTGATAATCTGGATAGCTACAGTTTTATAGCTTAATCCAGGTTACTACTGAATACCATATTTTGAGTTCATTGTGTGTTGAGATAGGATATATCTAAGGGCTGACACAATATATATTTTCTTCTGATTCACAGAAGATTGCATATATCCTACTGTTTGGGAAGGTTGTTTGCTAATTTGTATGCCTAGACCTAATTTTGTATCTATCATCACACATTGAATCCAACAGGTGTCCCTTTATATTAGGTGTCCCTATCATATTCTTGATTAGCGCATACTACTCTTTATTTTATTTTGTTTATATATAATCTAAATAGGGGACATATAGGTGGAGAATACCTGGGACCAATATATTGATCTTATCACTATATTGCAAAGTCTATCGGCTGATACCAATTATTTACATGCTATTTGATTTAATATGGTATTAATATTACAATTTTTGGTTGCACTGTAATTTGTGTATATAATAACTTGGTTATTACTCACCTACCTGCTTAATCTCACATCCTAACCCAAAGCAACCATGCCACTAGGTAATACTGTTATAACCTTGCACTATGCTAGCCTACATTACATCCTACCAAACAGCTACAGTAATAACCCCCAACCATTTCCACTGCACTCTCACATCAACTCCACTCAAACACCCACTGCATAATTTTATTACCCCAACCACAAACTACCTCCTCCCAGTACAGCTACTCAATTACCAACCCCCCATCACATTTGAACACAAAATATCCATAAAATACAACATTTTTTTACTGCATATATAAAACATATTCTCAACACTGTCTCTAAACTTGCTCTCAGTGGAGATGTGCACCCCAACCCTGGCCCCACAATTGCCAACATCTCCAAGAAAACCTTTCCAACCAACTCTCCATCACCCAAATCACAAGCAACAAAAACCCAAATGACCTCCTCGTTATGTCTCTTAACATCAGAAGCATCTGTAATAAAATCCAAGACCGCCATGCCTACGTAAGCGTCTACTCCTCTGACAGCCTTATCCTAACAGAATCGTGGCTCAAACCTCACATCAAAAGTGAGGAAATACTCCCACCTAGATACATTCTCCGTAAGGACAGACTATCCAGAAAAGGAGAAGGTGTAGCACTGTTGTGCAAACACCACCTCAATATCCACATTCTTACCAAATCAGTTCCCCAGTTTGACAAGGAAGAAATACTTTACACAACCCTCAAATGAAACCCTAAAAAAATCAATCAACATTATAGGGTGCTATTTCCCACCAGGCCAAAATATACCTCTCCTTGAAAACCTATTAGAATGGGCCAATCTCTCTCTTCCCCAAGAAACTATCATCCTTGGGGACTTTAACATCAATTGGCTATCCTGGAACAGCAACCCACCAGCCCTCCACCTAAATCTCCATGGTTTCTCTCAGCTAATACAACCCCTCACTAAGATCAATAAAAAAAGCAATAATCACACCATTCTTGACTGGGTCTTAGTTAACAAAGCCCCTAACACCTACCTAGCAGGCTGTTTACCTGACTCCCTCAGTGACCATTCCCCAACTTTCCTACTAAGAAATCACATTAATGATTGCAAACCCATTACCCACAGACTTATTCACAACAAAGCTAATTTTAATCCCAACTCCTTCACCTCCTCCCTCCAGAACATAAACTGGTCACCTCTAAAGTACTTCAACCTAGACAAACCAGTCCATTTCTTTAACAGTACCTTCCTCAACATCATTAATTCCCATGCCCCCTTGAGAAACACCAGAATCAGAACTAAGAGCTCCCCTTGGCTACAAAAAAAACAAGGGCCTTATGAAAACCAGGGATAAAACAATGTGAATGTTGGCACATAACTAAAAACCCCTCAGATAGGCAACTCTTCCTTGAACTATGTAACAAGGGCAAAAACAAGTAAAAGCAGACAAAGCCCTTTTCTATCAGACATCCCTAAACTCCTCCCAAAACAACCCCAAGCAATTCTGGTCTACAATTAACTCTATACTCTGCGCAGGAAAAGTAAGCACCCCCCCTTACCAATCACCTCTCTCTCCACTAGTAGCATTGCTGATTCCTTCAATAAACACTTCACAGAATTCATTCTATCCCTAACAAAAAAACACTTCCCTACAATAATTTCCCCCTCACCCAACCAAAAAACACCTCTCCCTACCTTCTTTCTCTCCATAGTAACCAACTCCTACATAAAAAGTCTCCTAACAAAACTAAAACCCACAAAACTAGCAGCCGACTACCTGTCTGCTGAATACCTAAAGATAGCAGCTGATGTCCTAGCTTATCCTATTTCCATATTAATCAACCACTCCATATCTGAATCCTATGTACCCACGCTGTGGAAAATATCACACATCATTCCCCTCCACTGACATCTCCAGCTACTGCCCCATTGCCATCCTCTCCCCCCTCTCCAAGATACTCAAAAAATGCATCAACTCACAGGTCTCCAAATTTCTTCTTAACAATAGCCTCCTCTCCAATACCCAGCATGGTTTCAGACCACACCACAGTACAGCAACTGCTATCATCTCCTTCACCAACACTGTCCTCCATCACAAAAACAATTACCTTTTTTCCTCTGCTGTATTTCTGGATCTATCTAATGCCTTTGACATGTGTCACACAATCTACTACCCTCTGCTATATCTGACCTCTCTTTCTCCACACCAGCCGCAAACTGGTTCCACAGCTATCTACAAGGCCGCCAGCAATCAGTCATCTGGGACAACAATCTATCCACTCACCTCCCTGTTACTCTCTGGGTTCCCTAAGGCTACATCATTGGCCCCCTACTTTTCTCCCTTTTCAACAACAATCTGCACACTGCCTCCAAACATGCCTCCCTTATACAGTATGCAGATGATTCCACCCTCATCTGCTCAGCCCCAACTCTAACAGAATTCCAACAGATCACCCAAGAATCTTTCTCTTCAGTTGAAAGCTGGCTATCTAATGCCCAGCTTCTCCTCAATCCAAATAAAACCAAACTCCTCATCTTCCAATCCTCCAGATCTACCCCAAATACCCTACACTTCACTATTCAAGCAATGATAATACCGCCATTTCACCAACAGTTCACACAAAACTACTTGGCGCACAGATTGACAATAATCTCAAATTTGACACCCACATATCACTAACAATAAAAAAAGTTCACAAAAAACTGGGTGCCTTAGATAGAAGCCACCAATACCTCACTAAGCCAGCAAGAATCACTATTGACAATTCCCAACTAATCTCCACCCTACTCTATGCATCACCCATACTTACAAATCTTAGACAGTCAGACCTACACAAACTTAAAGTCTGCTACAATAAAATCGCAAAATTTGCCACTGGTGCCTCTTTCCACAGTCACCACTGTGTCTCCCTTAGAGACACTGACTGGCTTGAACTCCCACAACTCCTATACCAAACTCAACTCACCTTTGCTCATAAACTAGTAAACCACCCTCTCCGAATCCCATCCCTCCATACAATTCTCCAACCCTACCACTCTTCCAGACCACTACGCTCCTGCAACAAAAATCTACTCTAGGTCACCAAAGCCAAAAACTCAGCAGGTGAAGCACTATTTTCCTGTGCTATATCCAAGCTCTGGAACAACCTTCCCACTATCATAACTACCCTTCCTTCCTGCAGTCTTTTCAAGACTGCACTTAAATCTCACCTAAATTCTCACTGGCTTTGTCCTTGTCCAAACCCTATCTAATAAACCCTCCCTTTCAACCCTTCTCTCCTTTCCCAGATTTCGATAGAGTATCCCCATCACTATAAAACTGAACTGAAGATATTATTGTTATCTAGTGACTGTTTATAAAATTTGTAGCACTGTGTTTTACATTTTATTTCTCAGTGTTTGTAATTAGAGCTTACCACTCAATTGTACCTAATTTGCGTCTGTATTTCTCCATGTCATGATCACCTCTACTGTATACATTCCTTGATTGTTATTGTTTACCATCTACCATGTCTTTCTTTGGAGATTTTCTCCCCAGGCCTCCGCTGAAAAAGGACCTGCATCCGGTCGGAATTTCCCAGTAAACAAATGTAAATAAAAATAAATAAATAATAAAATAAATGCAATGATGTTGCCCTTACCTCTTGCTTAACTTATTTCAGGACCATCAGTAATCCACCAACATATACTTCTTGCAGATGGCAAGACAAATACATTCATGTCTGTACTACAGATCAATTTTAAAGAAATATCATAACGTGTCATTTTAAACCTGTTGTGTGTATTGCTGTACTGTCTGTTATACTGGCAGTGCTTTTAGTTGTTTACCATATATTGCATTCATAGTAGTGCAGGTATTAATGTATGCCTGTGTTTCTTCCTTTTTATCACAGGTGATTATGACAGCGGGAGTGTGGGCACTGTGCCATCTGATGTCAGTGTCTCAGCAGACACCGATGATGATGGTGGCAAAACTGAGGCACAGTTTGTGGGTGCAGAGGTTGAATCTGACACAGATGTTGACATCCAGCCAAACTCTTCATTTTCCCCATGCACAGCCAGTAGGCCTATGCCTACCCAGTCCACTGAGCCCACAGATATCTGATAGGTGGAGGGCGAGGACATTGATCAGGAAAATGTGGCTACTGTGGCTTCAGTACCTATTGATTCTGGCCATAGCCAAAGTGTGGGAGAGGTACCACACAAGGAAGTTGATGAGGTGTCAAAGGGGGCCTGCTGTTCCTCCTCCAACTGGTGCAGGTGTCTCTTCCAGTGCCACTCATTGTATATTTAGGGCCATCATGGAGGCACAGACACATTCAGAAAGGTGCTCCAGACAAATTCTCAGGTTTGTAGAATTGGCATAGTCTGACATGAGTGACTGCCTCCACCATGTTGCAGATTCATTGGATTGCCTGAATGACACATTGGAACAAGTGGTGGCAGAGATGGACCGAGGGTTGTCTGTCATGGAATGAGCAATGTCTGTGAAGAAATGTCTGCTGGGAGGGCAACAGTGAACTCATGGGCATAGGTCAAACACAACACCTGCTGATAGCCAACGTGACTGTGCCTGATTACGCTCCCATAGTGGCAGTACTACCACTGGTCCATTGGTGAGTATGTTATCAACACCCAGACATGGCAGACCATGGGGTAATGGTTCTGGGCATTCCTGTAAAGGGAGTGTGTCCAGAAAACATAAGTTACATTCATATAGCAGCACTGCATCTAACCTTTGGCATGCAGGTTCCAGTGCAACTCTTGGCAGAGCCATTTCTCATGGTGGGGAGTGAAAAGGATGAACTGCCAACTCTACTATGTGTTGCACGCACCTGTCTAACATAACAAGACATAAAGCTAGCACTGAGCTTGGCTGTGTTCATGCAGACTCTCACACACCACTTTCACATGCAGGAACCCTACAGACACAAATACACCATTTACATTGTCAGCCTAGGCCTTTTGCCCCCCCCCCCACACACACACACACACACAAAACACCCAGTGCAAGTGATGATAACTGTACTATATCCTTGTTTTCTCTCTTTTGGATTCAGGGATACAAAAACTTTGTATCTGATGCACAGGGTGCATAGCTGCATTAGTGCTTAGTATATCTGCATTTGTGTTGCTGAACTGATAACTGTACACATCACTTATATTTCCTTGACAAGTTGTACAGTGGATAGCATCATCATGTCATTACTTTCTAGTGCATTATCTTGTAAGGTTTTTAGAGTCAGGAATTGCAATGTATCTCATTACTTTCAAACATTTCCCTTTAATGATTTCCCAGTACATACATAACACAGGGTCTACTAACCATGCCATGATATATTTGGATAGACTAAAAGACATGTTATTGTAATCTGTCTGGTATCAGATGAGGTGACATCTGTCTGGGCTCCAGGCCAGTGTCTGAGCATGCCCTGTTGAGATGACTGCATATGCAATAATCTAATATAGCCAATGACATTGGCATTGTCTGTTAAGCATATGGTAATAATGGTGTCTCACATGTAGGGGTAAAATGCTCTCTGTAATGTTAAGTAACAGATCACACACACACACACACACACACACACACACACACACACACACACACACACACACACACACACTTAACTGAAGTGAGACTAGAACCCCTACTTATCTAAGTACACAGACAGAACACAGTACTTAATGCAAGCATCAAAGCACAAGTATGACTTTTACATGGCTGCAGGTCATCTTATAGTCAATGACATCAGCAGTCCATGTTGGAGAGAAGAAATTATAATGTAAAAAGAGAGCAAAGGCAACACCGTAAACAGTATCCACTAGACGGGAACAACTGTCTAAGTAATGTTGAAAAGTATAGCGAGTGAACACGACTCGAACAGGGTTAACAAAGAATTTATTATTTAAAAGAACTACACTGAAAATATGCAAACAAACTGGTTAAGCACTTTCATCTGCCTATGCAGACTTCTTCAGAACAAGTTAATATTTTAACATAACCTAATTTATTAACTTTTTGGCACCAAAGCACCCATTGATTCACATTTAAAGTGATAGTGCATCTTTTTTTAAAAAAAATTCATTCAATCTTTAAAAACATTACTATTTAAAATGCATTGTTTTAAAAATATATATTCATTAAAATATTCATTCAAATATGTTAATAAGCATAAGTTATATGTACATTAGTGTAATAATGAAATATGAATACATAAAAAGTGTGACTGATCTGATAAGATTTGCATACCATTACATATCTCTTGACAATATAATGATGGCACAATATGACAACATTTTGACTGAAGATATTTGTATTTGAAACTACAATATTTTTGGTCCTTGAATGAAATATTTCAAATTACTTGTTATTCTAATAAATACTTGTGAAAAACTACATAAACATTTGACAAAGATTGCTTAAATAACCTCATTCAATATACATGTTGCAACTAATTTATATATAAGAAAAAATTGATATATAAAAAAAAATGATTTATGTATAAAAAATTCTATGTGTAAGTATTTATTATGAACCATTGTGATGAAAAACATCTTTTACAATAGTTGCAGAAAGGGCTTTATAGTAACAATCATTAATCCCTGGCTCCCTAGTGGCATCTGTCAAAATTTGCCATATACTCTCCCTTTTCCCTAATAACGCTTTGTGGTTGTCCCCATGAGGTGAAACATTTACTTGGTCAATAATAGCAAACTTAAATACATGTGTATCTCCGTATCTGTTAATATGACGGTATAGGGCACTATTTATGTCTTTGACCCTAATTCTGTATAAATGGTCATAAATTCGTTTTCTGAAATGCCTTTCTGTTTTTCCTATATAAAATGCGGAGCATGACATGCACTTGGCCATATAGATAACATTTTTACTATTGCAATTTCTGGCTCTAAACTTGACATATGTCCTATTCACATCTTTCAACCTACATCCTTCTTTTTCTAAAATAGCATGGCATTGTTTACAAGACCCACACTTCTTTGTTGTTCTATGTGTATTAATAACCTCTATGGCCTTAGCCATTTGTTCCAACTGTCTCTTTATGTTCATACCTGTTTTATTAACGAAACTGGGACTTTCTCCTATAATTTTTCCAACTTCTTCATCCACTACTAATATATTCCAATGGCTTTTAATAATGTTTTTAATATATTTGACATAGGGTGAAAACATTAAAACACATACCCTATTGTTCATCGTGTATTCCAACACTTTCATGTTGATTTTCATATTTGTCATTTCTTTGCCCAATAGGGGAGTGTATTTTTTACTCCATTCTCTACTTACATAAGCTACGTCATTCAATATAGAAGATGGATATCCCCTATTTGCAAACATCGACCTAATATAACCTATTTCTTTTTCCATTATAGCAGAGGTGGATGACATACTCGCTGCTCTTATACATTGTCCCTTGAATACATTTTTTTAACACATGTCTGGGGTAGTCGCTGGTAAATTCCAAATAGTCATTGGAAAAAGTATCCTTCCTATAAATTTCTGATTGAAAATCATCTTTGGTATGACTAATGTATGTATCCAAATATGCTATACCATCCCTGTTTACTTTATGAGTGAATTTTAAAAATTCACTTGTGTTGTTAATATATTCAATGAACAAGTTTATCATCTCCATTGGTCCATTCCACAACAAAAACATGTCGTCCAAGAGCCTAGAATAATATGAGATGTATTTATAATATTCACTGCCAAATAGGTGGTTTGTCTCCCATTCCAGCATAACCAGGTTTGCGAAAATGGGAGCACAAGATGCTCCCATTGTCACCCCCTGGTTTGTCTGAAATAGTCTCCTTCAAAATAAATGTAGTTTAGTCCAACACCATACTCATCATTTCTGTGATCAAACTTATTCAGTCCCAATTCATATCCGAAAACTTTTTCAAACTGTTACTAAAGTCTTGTAATCCTAGGTCTTTTGGGATACATGAAAATAAGTCAATGACATCTATTGTAATAAAAATCAAGTCTTTTCTCCAAATGGTAGGTGTTAAATGTGCAGAAAACATCCACAAATCTTTAACCATATGTGGTATGTTGCTGTATACAGGCTTGACCCATCTATCTATGACTACCCCCATTTGATAGGTTTTTGACTTACTGCCTGAAACAATAGGACGAAATGGGGGATGTAGTATATTGTTATGGACTTTGGGAATACCCACAATCAGTGCCAAAATAGGATAATCTACTTTCAAAAAATTGTATATCTCTATAGTAATCCTATTATCTAATAAATATTCTTCCAAAGCCAGGTCAATCTTTCTATATCCTATATTAATTTCATTAATAGAAATGGTTTCATAATTTCCTGATTCAAGCAAAATCTTGTTCATCTCATTGACACAGTCCATAGTATTGTACAAAACTACATCTCCCCCTTTGTCCAGTTTCATAACCTGGACATCTCTATTAATAATCGATTCTTCCAAACAGTTTCATTCACTAACCTGTAGATTATCCTTTATGTTATGTTTTTTTTACTTTGTTAAATTTGTACACATCATGACAAACCATTTTTTTTTCAAAACTAGATACTTTTACATGGGCCAGTGGTATGAATGTACTTCTCTTTTTTAATGTATTTTGATCACTGGGCCTGGTATGGTCGAGATTATGCTTAAAAAATAAGGCCAAGTTCAATCTTCGACAATATAGCTTAATCTCCGTAATAGTATCTACTAGATTTAATTTTACTGTAGGAATATACTTCATTCCTTTAGAAAAAAGAGTATAATGTTCCTGCTTAATATTAAAGTTGGTATAATTAAAAATTTCTAAATCATTATAACTACTCATTATATTCTCTATAGTACCACTTTCACCTTCCACTGTTACATCGGTTGTATAATTTGGAACATCAGGCAATGTTAACTGTCCATTATCTAATGGTAACATCCCTGATATTTCTGCCTCTGTTCCTGATATTGCTCTTGTCTGTTCCACCGAGTGTAATTCATTTTTGGAGCTGGGTAATGTCTGCCCCCTTGAAAATTCGTCCCCATTTCTTTATATGTTTCTTCACCCCTGCGTGCCATATCCCTATCATCTTCCATACGTAAGCCCTATTGGTTTTATATTGCTCCAAATCACGCTGTATTTTTCTGCTTTTTCTAACAAAAACCCCTTTTGCCTTTGATTCAGCCATTTTATACTGTTTGTCATATAAATCCTGCCACTGTGGAAACAACAAAATCAGTAACAATGTCTTGGTTCAATTTTTCCACTTCACATACTAATCTAGATAGTCTCTCATCATTCTTCTTGACGAGCATATTCATATAACTGAAACCAAAGCTATTAAGCATAGTATTAAATTCTAACATAGTATCATCATCCAAATTTAACCCCATGGGTATTTTAAAAAATCTAAGTCCCATTGGTACGATATGCAATGAAATACATTTGGATAAATATGCATTATCTATTTTAATACTTTTCACTGTAAACAACCATTTCCCCAAGGTATAAATCATATCTCTTAAAGTCCCTTTGTTGCCAGAGTAATGTCTTTCTTTCACATTGAGTTTATTACCTACTTCACTGTCTGTAAAATCAAATTCATTAGTGAGAAATTTATCTAAATGATTAATTTCTCGTACTTCTTTGATAGTACCAGCACAAGTATCCTTACTATTAGGACTAGGGGAAGTAGTAACAGTACCTTTTGGGAAATTCAAATTCTTCTTTGCCATGATCGAATAAGTTTTGGTAGGTATCGGACACTTAGGGTGAGCTCCCAAATGTTTAGCATTATCTTTCACATGAAATAAAGAAAAGTCAAATGTAAATTCATTCTCAGAAGTTATGCTTGCATTGCTGTGATGATTCCGCAATAGCGGAAGTTCATTGAATGTGATATCATCTCGAGCATGTTGTCCCCTTGTCCATTCGGTATTTCCACTTGTGTGGATGCATGGTTTACCTCTGTAGATAGTTCTCTTCCCTGCATTCCAGAGAATGGACTAGCAGAAGCTTTGTGAATCCGCCCTACAAGATCAATAAGCCGGGAAACGTCTTCCTTCAAAGTGGAAATTTCAGTGTGTATCTTGTTGAGTTCCTCTCTGTTCAGTGAAGCCTGGGTCACCTCACTACTACTATCCATTACAACCGACTGTTATAATGTAAAAAGAGAGCAAAGGCAACACCGTAAACACTATCCACTAGACAGGAACAACCATCTAAGTAATGTTGAAAAGTATAGCGAGTGAACAAGACTCGAACAGGGTTAAAGAATTTATTATTTAAAAGAACTACACTGAAAATATGCAAACAAACTGGTTAAGCGCTTTCATCTGCCTATGCAGACTTCTTCAGAACAAGTTAATCTTTTAACATAACCTAATTTATTAACGTTTTGGTGCCAAAGCACCCATTGATTCACATTTAAAGTGATAGTGCATCTTTTTTAAAAAAAATTCATTCAATCTTTAAAAACATTACTATTTAAAATGTATTGTTTTAAAAATATATATTCATTAAAATATTCATTAAAATACGTTACATTAATCCAAAAACATAAGCATAAGTTCTATGTACATTAGTGTAATAATGAAATATGAATACATAAAAAGTGCGACTGATCTGATAAGATTTGCATACCATTACATATCTCTTGACAATATAATGATATATGACATTTTGACTGAAAATATTTGTATTTGAAACTACAATATTTTGGGTCCTTGAATGAAATACTTCAAATTACTTGTTATTCTAATAAATACTTTACATAAGCACCATAGCAAGTTTGACTTTTACATGGCTGCAGGTGAACTTATAGTAGATGACATCAGTAGGCCATATGGGGCACAACAGGTTCAGAGACCTGCATAGGCACATAGATTCATAGGTTTATATGAGGCCAGTAGCCTACCAGAATTAGAGTGTGCAGATGCCTAGTTGTGTAAAAAACTCAAGTACCTTTATTTAACATAGTTGGCTGTTTGATTTTAGCAGAGTAAGGTTGTTAGAACCACTGACTTGCCATGTCCATGAAGGAGCACACAACATTATATATTACACTTTGTAGTGTGGTTGATATATGTGTGTGTAAAGAAATAATTAGACCCCGTGGTTGTACTGCTTGGTGGGTGGGGTGGCAATACATGGATATATTGTGAATATATGACATATACTTAGATTGTGTAGTTTGCAATGTTTACACATGTACATGTATGTCATACAAAGGAAATGGACAATAAACACCAATAAGAAAGCATCATATATATAGTTCGATAGCACAGTGAGCAACGGATTTGTGTGATGGTTAACAAAGTGTACACGCATGCGAGTTACACCTATTTGCGTGTAGGTAAGCAGTGTGTAAATGCAAGCCACGTTGTTAACATCAGATTAGCAGAATGCAACAGACACAAGCAATTACATGTATAGGCAGTTATGTATGTGGTGTTTTCAAAAGTTAAAGCCATGCTGGTCCAGATAGCAGGAATACATTTACAGGACTATAGTACACAGTATACCTGCAGTCATGCACTGGATGATAAACATGATAACACATAGATTGTTCCATTAGTAATAGTAATAGTAATACTGTATGAGATATGCTATATTCGAACCCAGGACCGTATGTATGGCAGACTATGTTGTACTTCATTGCTATATATCTTATGAGTAAAACAAAGGTTGCACACTCTGTACTAGAACCCAGTACTGTCTGTTCTCCAGGATGTTTATTCATGATGGCCAAAAGTATTCATTGAATGTATTCAGTTTCTATTTTGGGTAGTCGTCTTCCTATGTGGTCCATTGTGCTTTAAGAAAACCAGATAAACACAGCCAAACATGAAATTTTGTACTTTGTAGCACATCAAGAAAAAAGGGCAATTAAAAATGGGAAGAATAAGACATAAACAACTTAGAAATGGACACATATAAGGAAAATATGTGTCTGCTGCCACGTTAACATACTTTCTGTACAAATCTACCACTATTTACTTGATGACTGCACCGAGTTAAGAAATGGGAACACAGATTGACTAAAATCTTACCTTTGAATACCATGTCTCCACAGCAGTATGAAGAGCATTCTATATTGCTCATCTCATAGGTAAGGGGATTGTCTCAAGAAAAAAAGAAGTTATAACCTCCCTGTGCTCTTCCCTCATCAAACCAATAATTGAGTACAATGCCCCATTTTGTATGTGCCTTTCCAAGCAGCTGCAGGAATTGGAGAAACCACAAAGGCTTCTCACAAAGAAAATTCAAGGTCTTTCGCATCTGGCCTATGTAGATAGTCTGAAATCACTGTCACTTTAGTCTGTTTCATACAGACTACTCAGAGGTGATCTCTTCCTTGCATATAAGGCAATCTCTGACAATGCTTTATTGAAAATGCTGCATATCTGTACGTCAAAATGTACATGGGTTACTCACTCTAAAGACCTTAACTTGGTATATGACATTAATAGAACCTGTTGGAGGGGCAGATTTGCCTCCCAAAGGTTACCACTCCTTTGAACCGACTCCCACTTCATGTCAAACAGAACATCTCCTTGGCTTTCTTCAAACGCAGTCTGGGCAATTTGGATGGATAACCATAAATTCACCCTGGAGCTTCCACCTGCATCTCTCTTGCACATGGGATTAGGTGCTGATCATGGAAATAAGAGTAGAACTTGGCTAGGCTTTTAAGAGCCCTAGGGTCATTAGTGTATGATGCTATGATTCTATAATTAATGAATGCATTCTAGGTTCAGGACTTACCTTACAAATGCAGCAGTTGACACAATTTTATTTCAGGGCTAAGATGTCCTTGTCTCTACTCTCATGGTATTGAAGTATTCAGGAAAAAAACAGAATGCAGGCTGCATGAATGCTTTATAGCTTGTATAGCTCCACCTTACTGAAAAATCAACTGCTCATGCTTTAATTAGCATCTATGAGAAACATCTGCTGCTTTACTGAATACATCAACTCCATTGGTGCTCATTAGTGTGGGATGTGCAACTATGTGCCGCTGTATAAATCTACACTTAAGTAAGGTAAACACAAGTAATCTTGTTATTACTTTTCTCCATTCCTGTGATATCACTCAAACATGCAGCTCAAAAAGTGAACGAAAGGTTTCAGACCCTGCACTAGAACACAGTACCATCTATACTCTAGCACTACACATACACAAGCTGCCACATGAACATAAGACAAGCATCAAGAAACCTGACATTCTTCCCTTCACTTCCCATGATTGAGCTAAGCACCACATCATGAAAACAATGACAAAATTTAAAAAAGAGAATGTAACTTAAAATGAACAAAGACAACACATTTTAACAAACAGTAAAGAGGTCGAAACAGAACTTGTGAATTGTGCACTACAAACATGTACTTTCACACTTTACAGACCTATATGTTCATCTCTGTAAGTGTAATCTGACACACCCTTTGATATCATCATTCACTGTTGCCATCCATTGAACAAAAACACTGTAGAAGTGCCAGTATGAACTGAACATCCCTACATGGTTAAAATATTTTGGGATTTAGAAATTCTAATGGGTTTTGAACTCATTTGCATCTTCACCATGCTGACAGCCCTGAATCTATATGGTTGGTAACTGTGCAGGCAGGGAAACTGAAGGGGAGCCCAGTGTTGAACAGACAAGGGGGTATTACTTTGCTATATATCTGCAAAGAGGAATGCAGGTTTTGATATAAAATTTGACTGTATTCCATCAGATACATACTGCATAGGCTTATATGACAGTATGGATAGTATGTTTTATGGGGTTTACATTTTAGGTGTCCACATTAGTTACAAGTGCATTCTTTATTTGGGGGTGGGGGATCAAAACTGCATCTATTTCATGGTATTTAAAAATAAATTGTTGCTATTGTTAATCTAATTTTCTAGCATTCACCATTTCTAATAATGTCATAATGTGTGTGGGGTTACATGTTACTTGTTTCTGTGTACACTCCTTTCCTGGCTGTATTCAGAAAACTTTTAAATACATTGGTAACATGAGCATTGAGTTTACATGGCTGCTTTACTGGTAGTTGAATCACTCCACTATGTTGGTTTGCTTCATTAGCATACAATTAGCTTCATATGTTATAATTTGCATTGCACAGAAATTGCCATGTTTGCTCGTGAGTGCACATCGCTTTCCAAAGTTTGCTGAATCTAAAAATATTTGTGGCTGTGCACACATTATGCTGCTACACACATGGTCAAAAATGACAGTGTAGACTTTATTGAATTCCCCTTTGATATATTTAATTTAACTAAACATACAAGTGTATTTCTAAATGTTGAGCAAATACTTCCTGTAGGAGAATGTCTCTAAATTATAATCTCATAAAGCTGGTAACTTTAAGATTATATAAGTTAATAATTTTATTTTATTCATTTAGCTTTGCTTAGTGTGTGCATTGATGAGTTAACTGTATGTCGGATCTAAGTAATATGCTAATTAGAAAGGTTAAAGTGCTGGTGATTTTGCTTTCTTTGTTCCTGTGTAACACGTTCCTTTCATCAGTCATTTATGAAGCAAATAACACTTAAAGAAAGCTTGAGAACAAAATAATGGTCCAATTGTGTGAGAATGCAAGATTCTTGCTTGCCTTGCATCCCACCTTGAGTTGTTCTAAAAATATCTAGGTCAAAGTTCATCATTGATGTTTGTGAATACCCAAAGCAACTTCTTCCTTTTTTCAAGTATATACTTATGAGAAATCTACTCAGAATAACATATTCTTTTCTACTTAGAAGTGAAGAATTAGTAAAACAAATGCTATAGTAATCTTTTATATTGAGCTGTTGCTGACATATAATTTGCTTAGAATTTGCTGAATGTTAACAGTTTATGTTGCAGTGTTACTAAATCTAACTATACATATTAATGAAAAGAAGTAAAGTTAGGTGTTTGTTACTGATTAGAACAGTTTAAAAGAACTATGACAAATGAGAAACTTACACAGGAAATTAATGGCTTCTGTGTGCTGTGAGTTATCATTTTCACATGCTGTCATCAAATTCTAATGTCAGGATGTGAACCTTGGATCAGAACAGCAGTTCACAATGGCTAAAAAAACACATTCAGATTAAACAAGCATGAATTATTTTACATATAGTCAAAATTTCATGCAATACTAGAATTAATAAGTGGAAACATCTTATGAGTAACATGCAAATTCACAAGGAATGAAATATCTAATATGCAAGATTAGTAAAAGAGCATCAGTAAGTTAAGAAATATATACACATCGTATAATCTCTAATAGACATCTGATGATTAAATAGCTATTTGATGGGAGATCTTAAAAATAAAACCTATATAGAATACGGTAGAATATTAGTGGGAAAATAAGACAAAAAAAATTTAAATAAACCACTTAAAAGAAAGATATTATTACATATACCAGCATAAGGAGCAAATGTGAATGTATACAATCTCATATAATCTGCATAGAAAATCACAAAACATATTTGAAAATAATCTGAAAGCTGAAATTTGAAGCTTGGTCATATGAACTTTGAAGCTTTTTGCATATTGTATGAGACTGAATTCACTAACACTAAATGAATAACACATTTTATAAAGCAGAATTGAAATTGAATGTTATATTGCTGAATGAGCACATCTGTTTTGATAAAAAGTAAAATAGGGTTTCAATATGTTTGAACCTAGGAAGGGAAAATGGGATTTAAATTAAGCACATTGTAACTTTTGAATACAATATAGAATGCAAATATTTTTTGACTCCATAAAAATAGCAAGGTGTTCTCTTTGACCACAGTGATGTACATATTTTATGAAGTAGTTCAATAAAGTAAAGGATTTTTAAATATTTTGATATTTGTCATGCTAAAAGTTTACAGAATTTTGAGATGTAGACACTTGTACTTCAAAAATTAATTCAGAATATTAGATGTATAAAATGTGTAAATATCTTTTAGCATGATAAATATATATGTGCATCAATTTCTCTTTTTTGCATAATTGTTTAAAATAATAAGATTACCTGTCAACTGTAAATTTACAGTTATCTATCTTCTTAGGTGCCAGTCTGTTCTACATATTTATTTAGGGATTTAGGTATAATAATCTTGAAAGAGCAAATGATTTTAGGAATATTTAACAGATAATTTATACTACTATTATATAAATAGCTATATAGTAAACTACTTGTTGGATTATTTAATATTTGTGATTAATGGAAGAGGATCATTAAACTTTTATGAAGGAATGGAAGAGTAGTGTTAAATGGCAAAATAAATAACTAAATAGTACGATATTATTCTTAAATATATATATATATATATATATATATATATATATATATATATATATATATATATTAGTTAGCATATTTATTATTTGTAAGTCATGGTAGCTTGTTTTTTGATTAACTTTTAGGTATTGTTAATTAGAGAGATAGTATAGCAGTTTGTCTATTAGAGAGGCAAACTAGGAACTTTGGTATCAATGGTAGGCTGTATTTTATTAGTAATATATAAAGTTATAGTTGTAGACCTATCCTTGTTTTTATTATTTAAGAGTTCTGCTAATTTAGTTGGTAAAATAGAAGAATTAAAAAAATGTGAAATGTTAAGATAGTGTTGGTGGAGCACATTACAGTTTTATATATAATTAAATTACTAGGGTGGATAAATGTGTAATATCTTTTAAAATAAATCTTTTTATATACACAGTATGGATATGTTTAATCTATTATCCATTAATATAAATGGATTAAATAATGGCAACACAAGGAAATCATTAATGTGATCTAAAATTAAATAGAGAAGACATTATATTCTTGCAAGAGACTCACTTGATAGATAAAGATATGCAATAAATAAATAACATAGTTTATGAAATTTTATCATCTGCGTCTTTTAACAAAAAGAGGAGCGGAACTGCTATACTTTGGAAAAAATGTACTGCAATACCTAAGATATTGGAATCCATTAAAAATCACAAAGGAATGTATACATTTGTAATAATTAAATATAATGGCAGACTCTATACACTAGTGAATTTGTACTTGCCATAGGAACAGGTGCAAGTGTGGCTAAAGATCAATTATAGTTAGTACAAAAGCCACTGGAAGGGTAGTTTAAATGATTTTAACTGTATAACTAGTATAGAAGATACAAGTAAACAGAATAAAGCTAAAATACTGTTATCAGCTAAAGCACTAAACAGTTAAATTAGTAATAATAATTTACTTGATTTAATAGAAAAATCAGAAGATGAATCATTCTTCACTTTTTATTTATATGAGCATGGGACACAAACTAAAACTGATAGGATTTATGTCTCTACAAATTTGCTTAATAAAGTGAATTATTTTAATAATATGCCTTGTCTTTTATTTGATCATAATGCACTAAATATCAATATATAAATGGATGTAAGGAAATTTCAGATTATTTAAAGTATCCTAGTATATATGATGAAATTAAAAAAAAAAATTAAGTTACCTTAAGGAAAAAATCAAGTTTTTTTATCTCTGATTGATAATGATCAGATTCTATGAGGCTCCTCAAAAATGCATATTAAAAATAGAATGGGACGATGGGGGTTGTAATAAAATGAAAGAGTGAGATAAAGACTAGTTAGAAATATGAAATGAAATGCATAAAGCAAGGTCTGAACAACAAAAAAGTAATTAGAGAATACTGAAGTCATTAAAAAATGAATGATGGAATATCAAACAGTTTTATTGCATAAAGTGCAGATAGCTTTAAAAAAAAATGCACAATCTCGTGATGACTTCAAAAAAATCTATATAGATTAGTTAAGAGAAGTAAGATGTTAAGCAAAAAGACCCAACTCAATAATATCTGAAATCCTCACAGTAATTAGCTTACTTCAGACACAGAGGAAATGCTTATTTTTTTTTTTTAATTCCATGAGGATTTTAACAAAGACAAAAATAATAATTCTGATAATTACAAAATTGACAAGTATATAAAGAAAAATGCTACCAATAAACCTAATGACCAACAAATATCTTTGTTGGACAAGCCTATTACTCTAATTGAAGTTAAATAAACTTTAAAAAAGAGAAGCATGGTAAAGCTCATGGTTTAAGTATGGAATTATATTGTCTGCTTCTGTTAAATGTTTAAGAATCATTGAGTGACATTTTCAGGAAAATTCATTGTGGCAAAATATTTCCTCCCTCATGGAAATTTTCTGTAATCTCTCCCACACTTGAATAAGGAAAGGATAAGTTACTTTCCTCATATAGACCTATTTCCTTATTAAATGTAGCAAAGAAAACAAATTGAGAAAACTGACTGAAGGTCCACAGAGTACAAAAAAATCTTTAGCGAACAAACCAATGTAGACCACCACAATCCTTCGATAAAACACTAATTTAATATGACAAGGCAAAATTCAACAAGCAGTTTTTAACACAGATAAGCGCTTTCGGGCTCTGCTCTTCTTCAGATGAAATAAAAACAATCTTAGTCACATTTAAATACCTAATTCAAAACAGTTTCCAACCAATCAAAATTTATACTGCACCCTCCTATCTTTGAGGGCGGGTTTCATAGGAACAAATTCATTTAGTCCTGGTGTCCTATGGGCTAAAGCTAAATTATCCACTTTGCTTCTTCTCTCTCAGTGGCATCTACTAAGCTACCCTTTCTTCTACTAGGAAATACATTTGCAATAGCTCCAAACCTAAACTGATGGTCATTATTTACTTCTATATGTTTATAAAGTGCATTGTGCATATTTCTGGTTCTTATGCATGAAAGATGTTGCAAAATTCTAACTTTAAACATATTATTTGTTTTTCCCACGTAAAATGCTTTGCATTGCTGACACTCAGCTAAATAAATTATATTCTTTGTTCTACAATTGGCTTTTGCTTTAAAATAAAATAATTTCCCTGTTACTGGATGCTTAAAAACAATCTATTTATTAATACACTGACATGCCTTGCATAGCCCACATGGTTTTGTACCTACTTGACAAATGGAACTTTTCTTGTGGTTACTCTTTTCTTGTGTTAAAATGTCTTTCAGATTTTTATTTCTTCTAAACCCAAATTTAGCTTCATAGCTCATGTGCATTAAAGTGAGTGAAAGCGCTTAACAAAGTTACGTTGGTAGTCCTGTGGTTGGATTTATTGTCTCTTTTATTCATTTTGCTGCTCTTTTTACCTAAGTCAGGAACTGACATAGCTCATTATACATAGATATCTGTTTTTTTTTTTTAATTCAGACTGCAAAACTCTTGCAAAAATGATAATGTTAGTAATGATAAAATATGTAATACATTCAAACCAATTTGGGTTTATTCTTAATACAGAAACATGTTCAATCTACAATACTATTGCAGTGTTAATTACTTTCTTAGAAGGAAAAGGAATCTTTGAAAACATGTGGTCATCAGTGTGAATACCTTTAAAGCATTTGATCTACTCAGCAAAAATGTAATATTTTTGGCTTTGAGGATTCATAGTTTCCAGAGTGGTATATTGCTTGCATTAAAAAAATTATATAATAAAGCATTTCCATTAATTATTTTAAATGGCCAGAACCATGTTTATTTCTTCATAATATCCACATTTATGCAGAAACATCTACTCTTCCTCCCTCTCTTTGTTTCAGCTTTAAATCCACATTTGTATAAGATGTGTGACTGGATTTTATGTTTGATTATTAATAACTGCAAATTTTCAGATCTTGCATATGTAGATGAGTCATTGAAATGACTAAGACATATGACATGTCAGAAAACAATTAAAAATATATATGTAATATCTTGAGAATTAAAGTGGTGATGTTGTCTTCCTAGTGCATAAATCATATTTCTTTGTAAATGACATGAGTGATTTCCAAACCTAGTTGAGGCATGTATTTTCATTTTTTTGTCTTTATACCATTTTTACAATATTGACAAATGTAGGAAACAATATTCTCATGATGTCATGGGGATTTATTTAGACAAAAATGATACTGCAACACTGAAATAAATGATACTAAGCACGCTGTTTACAAGCATTGTGGGGAAGTCATTGACCATATACGTGGAAGTAGTTGTCTTTAAGCAACTTCTGTAAGCCTTCCTGTGAGGTGACTAAATAGAACATTTTGTATTTAGTTATTCCCACTTAAACAGAGTAGCACATGCGTGCAAAGTAACACTTAAGGTTCACCATGAAGTGGCTCTCTTAAACTTTACAGACACAAGTCATTCTGATAACTGGCAGAACTCAATAAATAACTATATACTGCAATATTTTCATGAACAGCATGAACAATCTTTATAAAATGCACTTTACAGTATCATGTTATGACTAACATTTCAAAAAGAAACTATGTGTATTTAATTTCTAACAGCAACACAATTCTGGCATTGTTGGTATTGTTCAAAGAGGGTGGATGAATGGCAAGGTCAACTTCTTTGGTCCACACATTCTCTTATTTCAGTTGCTTCGGCCTAACATATTGAGTTTTTATTGATCATATCACTGTTCATTAAATATCAGTGAGATGTTAAGGCTTGTACATGCTTGTGTTGTGGCTGGTTGACTTCACAGCCTGTAGGAGAAAGACCAAGACAGGGCTTATACTGTCAATCATCAATCGCTCTTTCCCCAATGTGTATCAACCTCTGAGTGGCAATAATAGAGTAAGGGGTTGTGTGGAGTGAAGCTCTCTACATAGCCATGCAGAGGACTTTCCAACCTATAAAAACTATAAAAATAAAAGTGTATGCTTACCAACCATCTACCACCATAATGGAGTATGAATAATACATTCACCAAAATGTGAAAAAAATAAAGGTTTTATCTAATTATAAATTAAACAAATGTAATGTATACCTGAGTAGGAACTTTTGTCTAACCAACACATCGACTTCATCAGACTCAGGGCACTTGAATAAAATTTCAGTTTGAATAGTACAGACAGAACTTCAAAGGATAACACAGTAACATAATTTCAGTTTGAAATGTCATGAACTGATTAGAGTTAATGGTTACTCATTTGTAGGTTTCATTTATTTTACATGTAATTAAAATTTGCCTTTATTGTTCACATTTTAGTATGCTAATTTCATACCAACCTGCAAAATGCTTATTTTAGCGATAACCATATAATGGATGTGGGTATCACAGGATTTACTTATAGTTGGTGTGGTTTAAAAATGAGGTTAGTGATCAAACAAACCCAACTGTGAGTAAATCCTGTCAAATCGGGTTGAACTTGGCTAGACTTGTAAGGGCCCTGGGGCCATTAGCCTAGTAACCTCCTATGATCCTGTGATCCTATGATCCTATGATGCCCACATTCAGGAGTGGATTATTGCTGGTATATAATGGCATTATTTAAGAAAGAAATTTCTTACCTTTCTTAAATAACTTCATTGTATGACAGCACTATAGTGCTCTTCCACCTTCTCCATTCTGTGTTGACTTATTGTACATGCTTATGACACTTTTGTTCCTGCACATGTGCAGTACATTAGGGTAGCAGAAGACAGGCAAAATAAAAAAGAGGATCTCCATAGTTATTTATCTCTCTGTCTCTCTATAATATTACCAATGTATACATCTCAGCAGATTTAGTGCATAATTTTGAACAATATAAAAATAATGGGTGAATGAAAGATACAATTCAGATTCAAAGTTAGTAGAACAACGTTTTTTGGCATAGACTTTATTTACTATTATGAAACTGTAGCATCTAGGATTAATGACAGAAATCAGCAGTAATTTAACAGAAAATGAAAAATTTATGAGGCACAGTACAAAAATATGAAGAAAATCAAAATCATTCTGCAAAATTATTGATAGCTGAGATGTATGCTGAACGGGTGTATAATAAGTAGTACTGCAGGCAACTATACCTCCCAACTGTGTAGAATCTGCCATGCAACTTCTGGTTTTAATCATGTTTTGCCCTGTTGCTCATAAAATGTGCTATGGAATCATGCAACATGTCTCAATAAAAAGATCAGATGTTCATCGATGCTTTAGCAGCTGAACCTGACTGTTATAGTATATGCTTGATTTACAACTGGCAATCAGCATATATATTTTAGAATAGAAAGGATCCTTTATTGCATAATTTTATTTTTCTCATTCATCATTTTCTTTATTCTGTTGAGCTTCAGTACATGTTCTCAGTTTGTCCTGGCATGAACCTTGGTAATACAAATATTATTTGCCAACCATTTGTGATCCAAGCTCAGTCGCTTCAAGTAGCTGCAATGGAAACTGAGTGAACAGGTTTTGTAAGGAAATGCAATGCCTAGAAATAATGATATCAACATTTATTGAATCTATTATTGACATAAATACAAATGTAATAAATAGTATCAGCATCATAATAAGAAAATGACTATTTTTATATTTGAAGTAACAAGTGAAAAGATAACAAAGAAAAGCCACATAGACAAAAACAACAGAAAGATCCAAGCAATTCAGAATGTCCGCTAAGTAGTTCCTTAAACATACTTTGAAAGATGTTCATGGGATAGATGCAAATAACCCATTAAGGACATATATATGCTCTAGCTCCACAGGTCTGAATGTTCACTGATATTTAACTTATTAAGTCTCTTTGGTGCACTCAGGACATTAAAGATTAAATCAGTAGGATGTGCTAAATACATGTTATGGAGGTACTAATGAAAGCATGACAGATTCTCAACTTATATTGTCAGTGATGCAAATAAAAAAAAATGCTCTGTGCAACATGCATGCAATGGTTTTGGTGAGTGGTAGAGTCCTGGGTGCCTCCTACACTAATAATATTGCAATCATAAAATAATTTATTTCTTTGAAAAACAAACATTGCATTTAAAATTGAACTACCCATTTTAGCTCCTAGCCAATGTTTAATAGACCCACATGGTTAGCAAGGTAAATTTTGTCCATGTACGAAAATCATCTTGTTGTTACTTATAGTCATATGACATATGCCTTATGAATTAATGGAAACAAGGGTATCACTCTGTTTTATATGTGACAGATTATACCAGTAATGATGCAATCACTGAGTAATAAACCTCTCCTCCAGCACATCTTATTTATTTGTTGATTGAGATTTCATTTGTTGGCTTCACTAACACTCAGACTATTTGTTTTGTGGAGGTGAATGAGATTAAGGGAGACTGGGTTCACAACAGCATGGTGTACTTAACATAAATAACTGCACAGCAGTATTTAAGGGAGATAGTATATGGGCAGTTTTCATTCCTATCTTGGTAGCTGAAGGTCTTAATCCAGGGAACATTTCAGTTAAGAGCAAATGTAGTTTTTCTAGATGCATGATGCATGTGGATGGATACATAAAAAAGGGGACATTATCTTCTACAATTGCTATGATCAGGGCAAGGCATAGATGTACCATAACTTCTTTTGATCTGGATGAAATACCTTTAGTTATGAATTGAACTAGCTAGGTAGATTTCATGACTTCTTCTGATGCATGGTAGCCAGAAGATAGAGAGTTGTCAATGCTCATGCCAAGATATCTACTAGGTGTATACGTTTGGAATAGGGTCCTGTCCATAATGTCAATGCTCATGCCAAGATATCTACTAGGTGTATACGTTTAGAATAGGGTCCTGTCCATAATGTCAATGCTAATGCCAAGATATCTACTAGGTGTATACATTTGGAATAGGGTCCTGTCCATAATGTCAATGCTCATGCCAAGATATCTACTAGGTGTATATATTTGGAATAGGGTCCTGTCCATAATGTCAATGCTCATGCCAAGATATCTACTAGGTGTATATGTTTGGCATAGGGTCCTGTCCATAATGTCAATCTTCTTGCCAAGATATCTACTAGATGTATACGTTTGGAATAGGGTTATGTCCATAACGTCAATGCTCATGCCAAGATATCTACTAGGTGTATACGTTTGGAATAGGGTCCTGTCCATAATGTCAATGCTCATCAAATTTGTTTAGCAAAGATGATGGTGCTGTCCTTCATTGTACTTTATGTAAGTCTGTTTCTTATAGAATATTAATCTGCATGCTTTAGCCCTTGCTGTAGTAATGTGGTCTCAGATGCTGAACACAGAACAACACCCAGCTAACAGTTGTCAGGAAATGTAGTTATCTATAGGCTATTGCTAGAGTCATAGAATTCCAAGCAGTACACGTTGAGCAGAACAGGCCATATTGCTAAACCTTGAGGAATGCCAACAGTCACCTTTCTTCTTTCTGAAGAGACACCAGCTATTTTAACTACTCTGACAACCACATTGCTATCCATCTTATAACAGGATCTGCATTAAGGATGTATACTTACTTACAGCTTCATCTTGGTGAATGTCAAAGGCTTTGGCCTTACCTATCTATGCTATATGAAACACATTGCAAATATCTATAGCTTCAGTGACTTTCTGAAAGAACTTTACTAAATTAAGTTGACATGATCTGAAATAAACAAAACCATATTGTTTCATGTCTAGAGCAATATGGCTTTTTATATGGTGACTTATAAAATCAGATACAACACATTTAACAACTTTACAAATTATGTGTGCTAGCCTGATGGGTCTACAGCTTCCAGAATCTGTGTTGAGATCCCCTTTATGGAGTAGCATAGACCGTTCCTGGTGTGATGTTAACACTGCATTTATCTACAAGTATATTAGCAATAATTTGGTTGGAGTGGGTAGTACAGTTATGAGCTTAGTCAGAGCACTGCTGGATGCTATTTTATAATAATCTTATCATTGAGGTACATTTAGGAGTTTTGCTGAAGTTTTCTGACTGTGTCTTTAATGCTTGCCATTTTTATGTTCTGCTCTAATTAGTTTTTTTTTTCTTTTATTATAGAATCTATTAAGGCTAGCATTCCAGGAAATTGGTTTACTTTTACCTTCCCCAACATATTTAGTTCTGATTGGGACCACCTGGTTTATGCTGTTTGTTAGATGGCAGTAAAATTCATTGACATAAATGACAACTGAGTGTGCACTGGAGCTGGAAATCTCACACTTTAATTTTGAGATCTCATCTTAGCTTTAATAAGCTTGCATTTTTATTGTCTGTGAAGTCAGAGGTAATCATTTTATCTTGGCCTTGGCAATTAATTTTAGAAGCTGCAAACTATTCTGTGGAACTCTTAATGAAATTAAGATTTGGGACAGTTTCTTTAATGAAATTGTGGTATGGTGCCTTCTTCTTGAAGAGTGCAAAGATGAGACTGCAAACTGAATTACTAACCAATGTAGATTTGTTATGTGCATTCATATGAGATGTTTAAGTAAAATTATATCAGGTTTACATTTTTATAAATGTTGTAAAACTCTTTCTAGGGGGCTGCATAGCCCTTTAATCTGCAATGAGTAGCTTAAGTTATACATGCAGTAAGTTGGGGGGATGGATATTGTTCATGTCATAGTTTAGTTCATAGCATAATCAGAGAAACACACTTGAAGACTGGCTACAAGAAGAAGGATTTTATTAAAAGGGAAGTAAACAAAAAGAGAGGAGGAATAAAGAGAATGCAACAGTATACAGAAGGGTATACAGAAGCATTATCTGCAGTTCAGAAGTTTGACAATGTAGTTTCATAATCATTTTTAGAACATGTATGTAATGGTATCAAGAAGCTTATATGGAATATATATTCAGGAGTGTAGCGTTAAAGATGTTACGATTTGCACTGGATGTGACGAGGGTGGACAGGATTAGGAATAAGTATATTAGAGGGTCAGCCCAGGTTGGAAGGTTCGGAGACAAAGCCAGAGGGGCAAGATTACGTTGGTTTGGACATGTGCTGAGGAGGGATGCAGAGTATATTGGGAAAAAGATGCTAAAGATGAAGCTGCCAGGTAACAGGAAAAGAGGAAGGCCTAAGATAAGGTTTATGGATGTGGAGAGAGAGAAGACATGCAGGCGGTTGGTGTGATACAGAAAGATGCAGAGGACAGGAAGAAATGGAAACAGATGATCCGCTGCGGTGACCCCTATTGGGAACAGCTGAAAGAAAAAGAAGAAGAATGAGGAGTGTGGACAGCGTTATTATATCTGCTAAAGATATAAAACGGTACCAGAAATCATCACTGATTTAGAATAAGTGCAGGTTCAAGCTGAAAGATAATAGTGTGGAAATATCCCAAGAAAAGTAAGCTGTACTTGGCAGAGCTGCCTTATATTTCTGTCAGTGGTATCGGTGATGGAGCTGAGATGGCTGAATCACAACTGTAAGACATATGGACACAACAAAACAGTTATCACTCTGTCCACTGCAGCTGCTGATGATATGCATGCCTTTCTTGATATCACTGTACATTTATTGCTGCATGCACTCTCTGTAGCTGTGTGTTTGAAAAGACTGCATCACTGTTGCAGAATAGTGTTACCAATGAATGAATCATTAAGGATTTCCCTCCTGCATTGCCAACTCTGCTCCATTTTAGTAATATATTCTGTCACTAATCCTAACCCTGTCTATGCCCCTAACCATGCAGTTTTTTCTTAAAAAAGCACATTCTGTAACACTACCGTTACATAAGACAGCTCAGACACTCACAATGCAGACTACAAATACACAGACTGACTAAACCTATCTCCGTAACTAACCCTTACCTTATCCCTAAAATATCCACTCTCATACTAACTAAATCTATCCCCTAATGTAACCCTTATCTAACCCTAAAACATACACACTAGCACACAAACTCTCACCCCTACAACAAACCCTTTGTCAACCAACCAGGTCACCCAAAAAGTATAATTCATTTCAGTCTTACAACTCAGAGTTGACCAAGTGAACTGTAACTATATGTAGTGAGTCTTCAGTGTGAAATACCTTAGACATCCTGTAGTATATACCCATGTGATATATGCAAATGATTCCTAATGTACGTATGAGTTTCAACAGTATGCAGCAAATGAAACAGAAAAGAATGGTGTGCATACATTTAGAGGTTATGATTGGATCGCTGATCATAGCCATATTATTATTTGTTTGTGACATGGATATCAATAAATTTACTTTGGGAGCTTCAGGAGCAAAATTCGAGAAGTGAATCTTGGCATCCATGTTGAAAACTCATATATGAGACTTAATCATAACAGTTTGTAGATCATGAAGTTTTATCTACTCCATGTTCTACCAATTACAAAAGAAAAAAAGTGTGAAGAGTTTTAATGTCTTTGACAGCCAGTAAACCACTTAATGAATGCTGTTGCACAGACTGCATGTAAATATAATTGCACAAAAAAGTTACGGAATATTTTTAAATAGTACTCTAATTCAGCCACTTACAGACTGACCTCTTTACAGTTCCATGGATATATATTCAGGAACAGTTAAGAGTGAGGAAACATCATCCTTTCTGTGACACCCAACTGTAACAGCACATAGGAGGTGTGTAACAATTGTTACACCCTTCTGAAAGCAGTTTTACTGTCATGACTCTTGCTACAGAAGTGAGCCACAGATGTATCCTTTTTTTCCAGATTTGGAGAATTATCATGGCACTACATTCACTAAACAATATACTGTTTGCCTTATCGCACACACACACACACACACACACACACTCACACACACACACACACACACACACACACACACATACACACACACTCACTCACTCTTCAAAATAAAAATTTTGCTACTCCTAATTTTCAAGTCGATTTAAATATTTTTTTCTGCATTTGTAACACATATGTCATGATTTGAATGTGTACTGTATATAAAACTAGGTTATTTACTTTCTTTAATTAATATGTATATTCGGTTCATCATTGAAGTTTAGAATATTTCTGTTAAATATGCTGGGAGAATTTATCTTAATCATGAGATGATAATGGATGTTATACTCTTTGTCTTTACTTATGAACATTATTTGCAGTGGTAGCAATCTTTGCTTTGCTTTAACTGCTTGATTTAGTAATCTACCCTAAAGCAGCATGGAGCCCTGCTGAATTAGGTCAATGACTGCAGAGAACAGTATTTGTAATGGTGTGAGTTATGCTTGTTAATGTGTGGCTTTAAGCCAAGAAAAAAAAAGGTAAGCAAGGAATGGCTATTTGCCCCATTAATGCATTTTAATAAAAAATAGGTCAGTGTCATCTGTGAGAATCTGTGCTGACTGCTAATGTTATTGAGTTACAAAATTAAAAAAAAACCTCAAATGATTAAAATATTATATTTATCGTTGCCTGATAATAATAGTCATTTCATCTTCACAGTAGTTTAGTTGGTTGTTATAATCACCAAAGTGTATTTTTTTTTCTTTTGTAGGACTTTACACACAATTACAGCTGTTGTTTGACCCATTTCTTAGATGAAAGCCTTGAACTCTAAAAATGATACTTGGCAGTTTAACTACTGTATCTGCCTCCTTGAATAATCCATTTTACTGCATATTAATACTTATATTTTTAGATAAAAAAACTATTTGGATTGAATATGGCTTAATACATATTTGTTTCCTTTATTAAAATTTGCAGAATTGCTTTAATGGGAATATTAGTTTCATATTGTTTTATACAACTTACAATTATTGCTATGTTTGAAACAGAATATTTATATCACTGATGGATTGTGACAGACTGATGGCATAACTAAAGATAAAGAAATAAATGATTAAAATGTGAATCTGTATTTTTAATGATGATTTTAGTAATGTGTGTTTCTTCGCTCATTTTTATTCATATAGATGCAAAGGTCAATAAACTACTGACTTTCAGGTATGATTATATAATTTCTTGTATTAAAAAAAAAAAAAAAAAAAAACTTAGCGTGGGCCACACATATAAGTACTGTGGAGTAATGTTTTTGAATCTAGTTAAGGTACTATAATTTAAGGGTAGTACATCTGTCATATTTTTGTTAAAATACAACATTGTCATGACACCGGTAGTTAGCATTGTTTCTTTTACTAATGGCATTCCCTGGGATTCACAGAATTTCTCACCACCCATGCTTATTGCATTATGTATGTTGGTCAATTAACCTCATGCAGAGAAATTCCATTTCAGACATGGTATAATGACAAAGACCTCATTAGGATCTCATTATCATGTCTCTGAATCAGACACTGCACTGTCAGGCCTGGGCACAATAAAATGCTCCCTAAGACCCCAAACACTCATCTCCAACTGCAACACACTAACACACACACACACGCAAATGTGTACATGCTCACTCATATACTCACACACTCAACCACAACTCCGTTGAACATTCAAGCTCAGGGAAACAGTCAAAAAATACATGATCACAAACATGCTCCAACACACACAACACACACACACACACACACACACACACACACACACACACACACACACACACACACACACACACACACACACACACACACTTTTATAATAGTGATAGCCAAAGGACCTGTTATAAGGTGTTGGATATCCTTATATTTGGCCTAAATGATCTCATTGCCAATATCAGCAATATGGTGAAAGAAATCATTTTTTGGAACATTTTTTCAATTGACAAAATGGATTGAAATTGTTATGCTTGTTTCTTTAGCTTTCATTCAGTCTAATGGAAAATTCTGGGAAATTTGATGTGATTTAAATTATTTGGCAATTATTTTTTAGTTTAAGTTACAGGATTCATTTTCGGTATTAAATCTAAGAATGGAGTTAGGTTTGTTCATATTAATACTTACTGCAGTATAAAGATTGCTTTTTAATGTTGTCTTGTGTTTGCCTTGCTGTTCAAAATCCACTATATGCATCTACTGATGAAATTACCGGTTTTAACCTTAATATAAGTATAGTCAGAAATAACTTTTAATCAACATCTGATCAGTAATGCAGGAACTGTAAATTCAGGTCCTGAATGTCCAAAATATGAAACTAATTTATAGAAAGCTATACATTTCATTGTCCTATTTTACTCTTTTAAAGTGTTTTATTATAGGGAAGAAAATCACCCCCTGCACATTTGGGTCTACGTTGACCCATCAAAATTACGGTTTATTGAATCTTAGATAACCGACTCCACTTTAGCAAAAGTGCATTTACACAAAAACACACTTTTGCAAATAACACTACACCAAAACATAATGGAAAACACACACACAAAAAAAAAGAACGCATTTATGCAGGGGGCAAGCCCCTCTGCGCCCTCTACACCCACGCTACTTATATATACTAATTCTGAGATCGCACTACAGTAGGGAAAAAAGAATATTCCCTTATCCTCAATGTACCACAATCTATAACAAGTTTTTAGTGTAGTGTTATTCTGTGATTCGATAAAGCATAATTTTGATGGGTTGAAGTAGACCTGCACATCTATATACCTTATATATGTATAATAATATCTAATCTATATCTATATCTACATTTATATATCTATATCTTTATGTATACAGCCTTACACACACACACACACACACACACACACACACACACACACAAAATGCACACATATATATATATATATATATATATATATATATAAACCGCAAGGGCATTGTATCTTGCTGCAGCCTCTAGCTAGCTATATATTTCATCACATTTTCACTTATATTTCTTTTATTCTGTGGGTTCACAGTTATAGTCCATAGAATTTTAGCTGGCACCCTTTACAAGCTACGTAAGCAATACAGTTGGTTAACATTGTGTTAGGTTAGCATCTGCCTTTGGAGCTGTTACTGTGGCCTCTAATTCCTTTAGAAAGGGTGGCTGTTCTATTTTTATATTATATACAAGTAACAGTATGAACATTTTTTTTCATGGGAATATGTTATATACTCCTCTTGGTGCATTGTCAATCCCATTTTCTTTCAAATATTAGATCTTCTAACTATATTCCCATGTTATTTTGCATTTACATATCTGATTAATTACATTGAATCTTTTTTGTTTACTGTCTGGATTTCCTTGAAAATGTACATTTTTCTGTTGTTGCATATCTATGATTTGTATAACCTGGAAGAATACTTTTGAAATGTTGCTATATGGCTTATGGCATTTTTAATTTCTGTCACTTGATATTTAATAGCTTATGTTGTAAGTTTTCAAACTGGCTTATGATATGCCGCTGGAGTCTTTAAACTAAACTGCTTTAATTATGAATTGGACAGGGGAAGTAACATTACTGAATAATATCTGTATTCTGCCTTTTAATGCTTTAGTAATACTATTGGATAGAGATGCCTGTTTTTATTTAATGACAGCAATTTAGAAGCAGTTTTGGAAGTGCTTCATGTTTTCCATTCATTTGTCCAAATGAGTTAATATACAAAACTTAAGTCTTACCATATATGTTACTTTAAGACATTTTAGGTATCTGTATGTTTCTGTACTGCTGTATATTGACATTAAGCTGTAGTGTAAAAACTTTTATTTCAGGAAAGAGTAGCATGTGAAAGATACCATATATCTACAGGATTATAAAAATGCCGACTGCCAGGTCAGAGAATTTGAAAAGTATGGTAGGCTTCATCATAATACTTGTATAGTGAAGATGTTTAGTATAGGCATTGCAGACATGGGTGTAATAGGCATGCATGATGGCTGGGTATTTAATGCTTTATGACACAAAATCCTTAACTAGTAAGGCTGAAGGTATATGTGGCCTTTAAACAATGATCAGTAATGTGCAGTACACTCCTAGTGCTACAGAAATATTATGATTGATGATCTTGAAAAGTTATTTTGCCCCCAAAACAATATGAGCCTGGAGCTATTATCTAAAGGTTGCAGGATTTGTGCAGGTGTTTCTCCTCCTAACCCCCATTAACGAGAGTACAAGGACACCTGGGGGTTCAGGAGAATTTGCACCCAGGAGAAAAAAATATAAGATTTCTTGATTTGATAATCTCACTTTTGATTGAAGTCAAGTGATTCTTGTAGACTGTGATCAAGGTTTTGTGAACTGTTGACAGGTCTACTGAATATTCCTTAGGAAGCCTTAGTCAACCTGCATTGTTTAATGAATGGTTTATGTCTTCCATAGCTTGAGCATGCGAGTGCATTGCACTTTGCTCTGTGACATGCTTACTACAGATCACATTCAGCATGTCCCCTGACTTCACCTTTGTAGCCGTGCAACATTAACGTCAGTAAATTCCTCATCCTGTGCTCATGTACTTTGAGGTGCCCACAATCATTCCATAACATTGCCACTACTTTTCTTTATTCCATAGAGGTTCATCATTTCGCTTTCTGTCCAAGCTAAAGTCAGTCTCATTAGACATACTGTTTTGAATGCTAGCATTATTTGTTCATTTGTAAGAATATCTTGAAGTTTGTACTGAGATAAAACCTATTGCACTTTGTCTTCTGAGACCCAATGAGCAGGTGAAAAAAAAAAGCTGTCAACACCTGACATCCTGCTTTTACAATTAGGAGATATTAAAAAATACATAGAGTTTACATATTTCTGTAGATATGTCTATACCAAAGTACACAGACATAACTTGCAGACCATTCAAAGAAATGTGACCAAATTAGCCAAGATATATGTTTATAGGTGCATTTATGTAATAGCACAAAAAAAATCTGCATAGGGCCAACATTAATCTGCACCTGATATGGACGGAACTTCTTTTCCGTTTCACACCTGTGCTAACACTTTTATTTATTTAACCTCTATAGACAGAAGTTGAACACTGATCACAAAAGACCAATTTCAGTATAATAGGAATACAAACGAGTTGACATGATAGCAGATGCATTTATTTATATTCTTATTCATTCATTCATTCATTCATTCATTCATTCATTCATTCATTTACTAACTAAGACATCCATTAATTAATTAATTAGTCCATTCATTCATTCATTCTTTAACTGAGTAATTAACTAGTCTAGGAGCCCTTTACAACATGTCCTACACCATAGTATCAAATGCAATAACAAGTAAGAAGTGGTCCTAGGATGCAAAAAAAAAAAAATAAATAAATAAACAATACTGCAATTACGACACTTGACAAAGACTGCACATGAAATACATAACAAAGGTGTAACACTGATTAAGTAAAACATGAACAAATAGTTCTGCTTGCACTATTAATGCTTACATACGCAGTGTGAATTTCATAATAAGTACAGAATTGCGTGTAAGCATATTGAACATCTCACTGCTCGGTAAGATGTACTTATACTGTATAGTGGATGAGAGAGCAGCAAGTGAATGTTCCATAGATGTACAAGAAAAATTGGTAAGGGTAATTATATTTGCATCATTTTTGTTGTCATAAGGAAGTATTAAAACAGACTAAACATGCAAATTTTGGAATGGAACCACTAGTACAGTACAGCAAAACCCAGGAATTAGTACACTATTGCAGTACCCAAGTCCCTATGGTACTTTCTTTCAACAGATGGTCTCTGTCTGTTGTCTTGAAAATCAGTAGTTGGTCTATATTTCAAACATTCACTGATAAATTGCTTGAAGCAGCTGAAACTATTTTTGAGAAAGCTCTTTCATACCTATTGAGTGTGAATGGGTCCTCTATAAATGAATACCATTTGTTTCTAGAATGTAATTTCTGAGGAGTGGTGGTCAGTAACCCTCATTTAGTTTTTCATAGATGAGTGTATTGAGCAGTACAATGGCTCTGGCCATAACAGCTGGCCAGCTGTTTGAGTAGTACAATGGCTCTGGCAGTAACAGCTGGCCAGCTGTTTAAGCTGAGAGCAGTGCAGTGTTGCTTGTGCTTGTTAGCCGGGTATATGAATCTAAGAATTTTAATCTTGGCCAACTGAGTGAGTACAATAATGTGTGTGGAGAGAAGTACAATTAAAGGAACACAGTACTGCAGCTATGGAGGAGTACATTTATGGCAGTGGCTTGCCTACCCTCAGTGGTCATCAAGATAAATATTTTGTTTGTATGAAACTTTATGGTGAGGTAATACTTTGTTGACCTGTGTTTCTGTATTTTGGTGGCATGATGGGTTTTGGTCATAGATACCTCTTCTGAGTAGTGATAGCAAAATGGGTCTCCAGTAGGCCTGTAATACTGAAGTTAGGCATGTCATTTAGGTCAGTAATACTAAAGTTAGGGATACTTCAGTTAGGGATACTACTTAGTTCTGTAATACTGAAGTTAGGGATACTACATAGGTCAGTAATATTGAAGTTAGGGATACTACTTAAGTCAGTAATACTGACGTTACAGATACTACGTAGTTCTGTAATACTGAAGTTAAGGATACTATTTAGTTCTGTAATACAGAAGTCAGGGGTACTACTTAGGTCTGTAATACTGAAGTTAGGGATACTGCTTAAGTCTCTGGAGATTCCAAATAGTATCACTCTGTTTTTGTGTATAACAGACAGCTCATTTTTACAAAGCCAATTCCATGTTTGTTTGTTTGTGTCTTTCGGCTTTTCCCGGTTAGGGATCGCCACAGCAGAACTCCGGTCCGCTAATGATTGGCAGTTGATTTTTACGTACCGGCTTGCCAGTCCTGATGCACAACCTTCAATGAAGATATGCCCATTCATGCATGTCTCCATGCAGAAGACGCTCTAGCTGAGAATCGAACCGGACAGTATCTTACTGTGATGCGACAATGCTACCACAGCACCACCACCGCGGGTACAAAGCCAATTCCATATAGTCTCAAATTCTTTCTTTGGTCAGAGTTGATGACCTTTTGTTGGACCCGGCCATGACAACGTACCTGATCAGTACATTGATATACTTCTGGGATTAGTAAATAAACAAGGTGGGAGAAACCATGACAGATCTAGAATAGCATAAATGGCAAGAAAATAAACTGATTTCCTCTGGTAGCATTTGCCATTTGAAGAAAAGTGAGGGATGTCTTTAGTGGCGGAGTAGGAGAATGAGTGGAGAGATGGAGAGAATGCGTACAGTGAGTAGAGAGAAAGGTGAAAACCATAGTAAGGCATTTTAACTGTTAAAGGAGAGATGGGAGGATGACGTTAGGTTATGTGTTTGGTAGACTGGCACTGGTGCTTAGTGAGAGTCTAGCTGTGAGCAGAGTGCAGGTAAGATGAGATGTCCTAAATGTAGGATGGTACAGGTTCCATTTTTTATGGTGTTATTAGCGAGAAGCAGTCATCTCTGTAGTAATTCTCAGTGAATTATATAACACAGTACAGATTACAACATATGTTGAAGTGGTAAATATGTTTGTCACCCTAGTTTTTAAAAAAATCTGCTTGTCTGTCATGTCTGACCATTTTCAGTAATATATTATTTAATTTGATATATTTAACACTGTATATTGTGTCGCTATTTATTCAGTTTTAGGTAACAAGGCTGTTACCGAGAAGTATCTTAGCTGTACAGTTCACCCAGTTTATCTGAGCTAAGCCAATCACCCTGCTATGAGATGTGCCTCATCAGTTGTTTACACCATGAAGCTTAATACAAAAGCCCTAAACAGAGACAAAAAAAATGTTTTTGCAGGAGGCAAGTATACCACCTTATTGATTTACCAACTGCAGGGAAAAGTAAACAAAAAAAAAAGTACAATCATGTCTCAATGTGGTTTTGAAAAAACTACTTGTCAGAAAAATACTTAACCACATTTATCCATCTGGGGTAAAAAAAAAAAAAAAAAAACAGACATGCAAACTAGCAAACAACTTCATTGCATACTGCAGCTCTGCCAGGCAAAATTATTAAGACAGAGCAGTTTAGAACTCTGTTTATTGCATTCAACATTTTTCAACTTCAAAATGAAACAGTAGATCTGAGCTATGTTTTGGAATGTTGAAATAAGTGTTACTTAAGCTGACTTTATAAGCAATAACTTTGTGCATTTTATTTTTTTGTCCTGTAGCACTTTTAGCTTAACTGTAAGTAACCACTGCTGTTTAGGGCACAGTTAATCCCTATGTGAAATATTGTGCCTTGTATATATTCAGAATCTTATATACCTCTGATAGGTGTTGCTGCTCTTGTTCACTTAGCTTCTCCAGACCTGGCAGTTAAATATTCTTGCTATCAAGGTTGTTCATTGCTGAAATTCATGTATTTGGCTTAGAAAAGGATGGACGATTTTTTTTTCTTGCAACATTGGAAGGAACTACATTTGCAGAAATGTAGAGAAGTCCACACTCATATAATGGCTGAGATTCATAAACTAGTGTTTCATGCTTGTGTGCCACTAATTTTCAAGGAGGTAACTAAGAGAAGAGCCACACAGTTAATCAGACATGTATTAGTCATTGAATATTACAGATAGTCTGAGCAAAGGCTTGCTTCCGTAATGCTAATGGGAGAAACAGTGCTATCGTGGTCTGTAACTGGAGCAGAACTACAGTAGGGTAAATGACAAATATGACATGTATCAAAACAAAGACAGACAAATTCAATTGAATCAGTGTATGATCATGTGCACATTCTACATATATAGCTGCATCTCATACTTATTCAGCACAAGAGGTACAATACAGTAGCATCCAGCTCGACAACTTGGATATGCATAGCAAAGAGTCAGTAGTGTTCGTTATATACACGGGGAGACGATGCAGTAGATTGGAAAGTAAGAACAGGGCGAAGAGCAAGTGAAGAGAAATAACTCTAAAGTATAGATGCTATGGTAGAGAACAGGGTGTTTTTCAGCCCCTTTTTGACATATAGAAAATAAGGGTAGATGGGATAATAAAAGGGGGAGAGTTGTGGTTCTGTTAGAAGGTAAAGAACATGAACTGGGCCAGGCAGATAGACATATTCAAAAAAAAAGATTCCCCATTGCCAAGGCAGGCATACAGTTGCTACTGCAACTTTAAAGCCAAACACACCTGTGATTAAGAGATCAGGGCAGATGCTTCCAGACTACTTGACAAAGTGGAGTTTTCACCCTCCACACTTGCAATAATTAGCCACAGAAGGTACCAGTGACCTCTCCCTGTCACATTCATAGGTTCATAGGTACTTACTATGTTATTGATCTGTGAGAATCTCAAGAAGCCTAGCTTTACATTCCCATTGTAGCTTTTAGCCCTTATATTTTGCCTACAAAAAACAGGTGTGAGCAGAACAAGGATATATTTGGACATTTACTTGTTGCCCTTGTCCATAAGGGACATGAGTGCTTAACTGGAGGTGAACTTGCAGTTTCCTATCCAATCATTCAAATTACATTTGAACAGAGTAAGAAAAGTACTTTTATGTGGAGAGGAAAACAGTTCCATAGAAGTATTCTTTGTAATACATACCTGTCCCTCAAACGTAAAAAAAAAAATATAGCACCCCAAATGGAACTCAAACTCATATTTCCTAGCTTAGTAGGCCAGTGCTTTATCCATTAGGCCACATCGCCAAAAGTGATACTGTTGCACTTCAGGTGTATATGGTAATTGCTTGCTAGGTTGTATACACACAGTAGATACAATCTGAAAGCTGTCTAGAGAGGCCATGCTTTGTTATTTTCTTACAATCTTCTCCTTTGGTAATGGAGACAAAAACTAGCTGTCTGTCCACACCAATGCAATTGCTAGGCTAATGGCACAAGAACCTTTACAAGTCTAGCCAAAAATACCCAGGGTATGACAGTATTATATCTTAATTCCCCAGATATGGGAAGGTGTAGTTTCACAGCAGTGGGTCTTTGGGTGTTGGTGCCCTGAGTCATATTACATATGTATCTATCCATATGGGGCATGGGCAGTACCCCATCAGTAAATTTATGGTTCCCTATCCATTTATCCAATTTTCTTTAATGAGAGTGAGGGACAGGCTTTGTTTTAAGAAGATACAAAGTTTATTCCATAGACAAGGTAGCCTTTGGCATATGAAGCTGTCTCTCCAGCAAGTTCTGTTGGAGTCACAATTAAGGTTCATGTCCATGGAACGTTTTATGCTTGTATACATTTTCTTGAAAATATGTAACATTTTCATCAGGGCTGGAACAGGTAATGCCTTGTAGGTCAGGCATAAGTACCCTCTCAGTAAACTATATGAAACGGAGTAAAGGGATAGGACTTTCAGTTGGTCTGCAGAAGACATGTGTCTTAAGCTTTGTATTTTTTTAGTGAGAAACCTCTTGGGCCACTCCAACTGATGTAAGTGCCTGGTTAGGTGCATGCAAAAGGGAGCACTGTACTTGATTATGGGCCTGTTGAGGGCTGAAAACAATGACACTATGACTTCTTTGATCTTGATACCATGGCTTTACTTATAAGTTGAGCCACATAGAAGAATTTCCTCACTACTGCAGGTACTGGTGGTCAAAGTTTAGTTTACTATCTATCTGTCTTCCTAGGTCACTCATTACTGGGCCTACTTTTAGGGGTTTGCTATCAATATTATAATTTGCAGGGATACCTGGTTTACTGAAGGGTATGATTGTATATTTTGTTGCATTTTGTCTCCGACCATGGTTTTGGCAACAGTTGTTTGTCTGCATAGAAACCATTTTCCCCCAGCTGAAGCAGCACATGCAGACACTGATGTCCAAGGGCTAGAGGTATTGACTATAGGAGATCAAGAAGACTGTGGCATCACCGCCTTCTCTTCTGCAATTGGACCTGCAAAAGGAATTTATAATGAAAAAAATATCATAGACGATTGTCTATACAGTAGAGAAGTTCTGTAAACAATTATGTTTTATGACATTTGGCGTGTATATATTGTATATAGTTATTTTGTTGGGAGATAGGGAATTTGTTTTACTTGTGTCTCACTCTGCATGTTATATCTGTGAGTATGTTGGTTTACTCTTTGCTTATATTAGTTATAAAATGTTTAATAAAATATATTTATTAAAAATACTTATACACATATGACACAGACACAGTTCTAGTAGTACAGTGGACTGGCCTAGTATCCATACAAACCCCACAGCTAGAAGTGTTTCTCCCACCTTCCACAGTATCTAGCCATGTTATGCTCTTGCTTCACCACTACTGCGAAACAAAGTACGTACTCCTAAGTCCAGGTTTAATACAGATGTCAGATGAGAAGAAGATAGCACAAAAAAAAATGCTTACAGAATAGGTTTGTCTCAGTCTCTTTCCATGACCTTTGCTTCCCACTAGTAAAGCATGTTAGTATAACATCCCCTCTGATAACTACACTGATGCTGCAGCTGTCCAATAGAAAAGGTGATATCAATGGCATCATTCACCATTCTGGCATGTTTATGTCAAGCAGCTACTTTACTCAAAAAGTACTCATATTATCTTTGCAGGTGGTCCTCAAAGTCCTGTCCACGAAGAGCATGAGTACTTTACTCTCCCTGGCAAACCACACTGTGGATATGTATTATTTTTATCTGTGGTAGCCAGGGTCACTTATGCTGGTCTGTTCTGGCATGACAGTGGCATCCCCATGCACATAGATGCATATCTGTGGATCACTTGTTGCACAATATAGTATTGTCCGTAGTGCTAATATATACCTATATTACTGAACCACAGCACTATGGGCATTATGATGCCATCCCCACTAGTATTCTGGTCACACTTGCCATCATAATAATGACATGCAAGACTACCGTTTGCATGTTTGGACAGTATAATGTGCTATGGAATAGATTCAGATACAGTTGGGCTAAGTAGCTTCATTAACATAACTGTCTTGTTAACTGATTGCTGTCAGCAAGATGTAAATAGCATTTCCACCAGTTTGTCCAATGCAACTCATTACCATGTAGCTGTCGATTAGAAGAATTTTAGTAAAGATTCTGTAAACTTGCATCTTTTTGCAGATATGAATGCAGCCCTTCCTAGTAAGGAACACTAGCAAGATCTACAAACTCTGTTGTGTGCAAATGCAGTCATTGTGCTGTGTATGCAACTGGGAAATATGGCCACTGGAATGTCAATGCATTGTCTGTCTTTGGCCATGTGAGATAGCCACTGTGTGCAAACGAAATTCTGGGAAGGTCATGCAGCTGGCGAGTTAGAGTTCCTCAATGATATACTGAGGCATGGGTATAGTATGTAATTTGAGGAAGTTGTCATAATTTTAGTTGATAAACAGGGTCATAAGAGGAAGATTGGCATTGACTATGGCTACAGTATAGAATGGGGGTGGGGGCTGTGGGTATAGCAGTAACTGTCATCTGATAAACAGGTTCATGGGGAAGGGGACTGAGGTGATAGTTATTTGCATCTCACAGTATACCATACATTCTCACTGTCAGTTTTTACCCACAGGTGTACATGTACTGGCATCACAACCCACAGGAGGTAACAAATGGAAAAGATCACCAACCAGGAGAGCAAATTCCAATTACACAAGACAGACACATCCTTGGCAATAACGCTGTACACAAGTAGTGTTAGGATCATATTTGGCAGACAGCAGTGTGACTGTAAATGTTATGGATGACCATAATATGCCTCTAAAGCAGTTACAGTGAAGAGCTGATCTGATGCCCTATGCAAAGGAAAAGACATACATTGTGACAGGAAGGTTTACCAGAGGGGTGGACCACCAACAATGATACATATCATTGATGCTATAGAATTTTTGGTCTTCCTTACTGTAAAGGAACAGTACTTCTCATATCTGAGGAGGCTTAGATGTGGAAGCTATGTTGGCACTAACCACATGTGCCAGTTTGAAAACACCAGCTTAGTAATGGCCTCTACAGTACAGTATAGAGAATATCTGTTGAGACATGGCCAAAACACCAGAGGATAATCCTGACATTAGGAAGTAGAACGTTTAGATGATTCAGCATGGGAATAACCAGTGAGTCACTGGCAATATGTGTTAAATAGGAATCAAATGAAGTAAATACAGCTTTTTTTTAAGTAAATTAAATCATTCAAATGATTTGAAGGCATGGATAATGAGTTAAGTATGGACAAAGAAATATGAATGCCCAGGACTCATTATTTGACATGTGATAGCCATAACTGTAAATCCCATAACTTGGCAAAAAATGTGTGATTTCAGAAAAACTACAGCAGAAGGGAAAAGTTACTACAAGAGGCATCTCTTTTAGTGCATTGGTAAATATCACTGAATATGACTAATGGGACTCCAGTTCAGTTAGCAGCTTAGTTTTTTGCCAGAAAGGAAATGCATGCTCAATCAAAGGTTAATGGCAGAAATGGCTCTGATCTGTAGAAGTCTTAGTAAGCAGAAGGCAGGCCTATAACTTATGGGTGGAAGTAAAGAGTGTACCAAACCACCAATGAATGTTAGCCTTTATTGTGCAATTGCACCAGACTACATATTTGCATGACAGGAAGGAATACTAACTCCCATGTTTTTGTGATTCACTTGTTATCATGCCCAGCAAAAAATGTTATCAAAGCTGAGATGTTGAGAATACACACCCCATTGGCTGCCCTTTTGGAAGGATCTCTCCCTATAAGATCTGGGTACAACCACACCACTAGAAAATGACTGGGATCAAGTCAAATTAAGGGAGACTTGGTGGTCTACAGGCATGGAGGCAAAAAACACTCCCCTCCCAAAAAAAATAGCTTTAACACAATTACTACATTTCTTTCAATCAAGGGCTTTGCTATATCTGTCTATATATCCATCTATCTATCTATGGTTCCCCTGCAGTTTAATGAACATACATTTGTTCAAGAGACACAGGGGTGTGATTTAATGTCAGTGGTATGAATGACCAAACAATTGATATGTCGATGGTATGGAATATCTATACATGTAAGAAGGGTTAAGTGGGAGGAGAGCATGTGTGTGTGTGTGTGTGTGTGTGTGTGTGTGTGTGTGTGTGTGTGTGTGTCACCCTGAGACCACTGTAGCTTGGAATAGTGGAGAACAGCCTGAGATAGCACAGTCCCAGATTTCATACTCCCGTGTTCACACCTTTAGCCTAGTTCTTCTACAGATTACAGCCCTGTGTTTGGAATACTAACAGACACCCTTAAAGAGGTTGGCAGGAGTGAAAAGGAAAATGGAAAAGGAAAGCTAACATGAAGTGACATATATATGGTGCTTTGGCCCAAAAAAGAGATAGGAAGAAATGTTATATCTACATATATCACTGAGGGAGGACAAATGACAAGGTACGGACTCTACACAGGGGACTGCAGTGGGGAAATGCAGACCTATACTGGATATTAAACCTTCCATATAGATCATGCAACACCTCTTACAGACTGCACAAGATAAGATTTATGCTGGCAGCTATTTGCAGAAGATGTATGAAAGGTTATCTGTATTGCGTGCATGCGATCATATGGTATGACAGGACTACAAAGTTGCTGAACAGATAACCATGATCACAAAGCTTTTTTTGTAGCAACTGTGTTGAATTAAACTGGTAGTTTTATCTGGATAGGTATGGAAAGCAATATAAGGGAGTGGTCTAACGAACAGAGGATAGGGTTCGGTAACACATGCAAAAACCATTACTGACATTCTCTTGTATGGTTCTTGGCTATACTCCTACACACATTGCTTATTGTTTAACTACATCATTTTAAATGAGAAAATCTAAATCATTCAAACTTTACAAAGATGATTATGCATATTTTCTTTAACAAAAAAAGTAATTTCTGCACAATAAAGCTTGCCTATACACTTCATTATTCAGCAAGCCGGCCAACAAAAAAATGATGTCCTTGAAATTATACAGACTAATGTAGATTTCCAAAACAAATCTGTCTTAAACACAAGAAAGCTATTTTAATACTGCTGCTGTCTAATTGCAATTTATGTGCAATATTATACTTTTACCAAAATAGTCTCAGTGGAGGTAATTAATTGTGTGACTGCATTTTCATTTAACAAGGGGTTTTGCTTTATCAAATTAAGGACATTATTCTAATTACTGATTCCCAGTCTACTTTGGTCTTCGAAATCTCAAATGAATATGGTATGGTTCTTGAATCTGCAGTGGTGCAAGGTGAAACTTCAGGCATTTGTAGATTTGTAGACTTTCTGATTTCATCTACAGCTCTCAGGGATTAGCCGCTATCTGTGAAGAACATAAACAGCTTTAACACTTTCAGCGGTTACAGTAAGGATATGTTTAGCACTAAAATACTTTGCTGTCTTGCCACTTTTGAATCTGATTTTTTCTTTGCAATCAAGTTTTAATATTTAGAGAATTGTAAAATTTGTGAAGTATTTTACATCAGTATAATAGTAAAATACTATTTTATCATATTATCACATGCAGCAAAACATTATTAGGATATGTAAATGAGAGTGTATTCATATTTACTCTCTAAAAAGCATAGTATACTACTCAGTACTTAAGACAACAGAACATTTTTTTCTATGCTGTGGTGAATTATACCATGCAAGACAAAATCCATCATGATGAATTATTTTTTTTCATGTGAACAAGTAAATAAGAGTAAATTAATGCCTCTAATGTTGTACAACTAAAAGATCTACTAATGTATGAGACCCACAGGAGGCCCACATGAGCAAATACTGGGATATGTGTTAGTTTTCTTTCATTTTTAAAGAAAATATTAGTTTCAGTGTAAAAAAAAAAGCTTTTTATAATTTGAGAGTGATTTCTGCCAAATTATGAAAATAAGCCATACATAACATGATTCACAAAATTGATATGTCATAAAATAACATATCTGGGATATAATATACTAAATATTAAAGATATTGTGAGGCTGCTTTCAATAATTACTTGTTTATATATAAAAATCCAAGTCCACTAAGCTAAGATGATGCTTGCTTTCATTAATTTTTACAGAGAACACAGACTAGACAATGTCATACATATTAAACATACTCTAGCATAGGTAATAATGAATGCAAGGTATAAGTCATAACTTATTATAATGATGATTTTGTTTATAAAAACAAGGTATTTAGATTCTTGCAAAGTCTTCATTATAGTTTTAGTTGGAATTTGCAAATTTTACAAGTAGTAGCCAAGTTGCATGCCCCTCATACATTATATAAATAGACCTTGAAATCGCACCTCAGTACATAGTGTCATGTTACACATCCTCATTCATAGTCCCACAGTAAAAGAGTATAGATCAGGAAATGGCCTTGCAGTGCTTAGAAAAAATTACCCAATGAACAGTGGCTTTCGTGGTAGTATTACATGAACTCCTTTATCATATCACACAAACTGGCTTTTGGTTAAAGTGCTGTTTTGCAATAATGCCAACAGTCATCAGTGCCACGACATGGAAATTAATTTGTTAAAACAGGAAACATACATTTAACATTATTTTCAACAATTTCCTATAACTTTGACAACATGCAACTTTCTGAACTCCTACTTCCCTCATGTCATTTATAGACCAACAGCACCTCAACTACAACACTAAAATTGTGCAGCTTTGCTCCAAAAAAACAGTTTGTGAAAATGATTACAAGATGACAAATACAATAGGAAATGCATAACAGTACACAGCAGTTCAACAGAAGTGCCCCTAAAATGATTATTCTGAAAATGTCATAACAAATGTAATCCTGTAAAACAATCAATTAGTTCAAAAGGCTAGATGAACCATTTTACATTAAAATATACTACAATGCTTGTATATACATATATATATATATATATATATATATCTATATATATATATATATATATATATATACATATATATATATATATATATATATATATATATATGTATATATGCATCTGTTCTGTATTTAGGAAACCTTAACATTTTTCAATCTTGTAGTTGCAATTTTATGTTTACAACAGTTACAATAAGCAGTAGTGTCAACATATAGTACGTTCACCAAATCACCACACCTTTTGAGTATTGTAAAGCAATCAGACAAGACAGAATCCAGAAACAGCAGCAAAAGAACAATTAAAAAGTACACCTCATACTGTAAAAATTCAATAACTCAGACATTTTCTACTCATTCCAATCCAGTTAATTTAGCCAGAGCAAAAGCACATAAACAAGTAAACATTTAAAAACTGCAGTTGTATTAAAGACAACTATTGTAAATAATTTCTTTTGTGAATGCTTTGAGGGTGTCCAGTGTACCTGCACTTTGTTACAAACACTGAATACAAAGTATACTGAACTATGGTCCAGTATATGGAGGTAAGGATTGTTATGAATATTTTCCCTCAGTTAATAGACAAAAAATAAGTATGCATTTTGTAGTTTCTCAAACATTAAATGAGTTTACATCTAGTGGCAAGTGAGTAAATAAAAGTATTTATCTTTCATCAAGGTATCCCCTGATTCAGTCATATGACCATTGTCCTTCTCCACAACCACATTTTAAAACTGATCCAGTAGCATGACAATTCCACTTTTTTACAGAGTAACCCACATGTAACAACTAACATCAAACAAAGGCAGTATGTTAAGTTGTCTATCTCGCCTTCATTCTTGCTGGATGGGTTCGGAGCCGACCTCGGCTCCGACTCGGCCACTCTAAAAGCTCGAGAGTTGGTTCCACCGGCTCGAGGCTCCCCTTATATCCCACAATGCTAGGCGAGAGTTACCTCAGATCTCGTTTGCCGCTACAGCTTCGAGGTTGGTTGTTTCTACCGGTTCCTGGTGAGTACTATTTTCTTGTGAAAATTAGTCTTTAAAAACCCCTTTAAGTTAATATTTTTACTTAGTTAGTGTAGGTTAGAAAACTTTTATTCCCTAACCGAAAAATTTCCTTTTCTTTCCCCAAGAACCTTTGGTTCTTCCCTTGGGCCTTAGGCCTTTCCTTCCCTATTGGAGTGTGTGTGTTTATTGTAGTTTTTGATTACTAGTATTACTACTTTTTGTTATTGTATTAACCTGACAGGGTATAACTAGTGTGTTTGTGTGTGTGTGTTTGTGTACACCTGTTCAGACAAAAATGTCTAAAGAAGCAAAGGTCTCCGGATTCAAGAAGTGTGATGCGTGCTGTCAGAAAATGTCTCTGACAGACGCTCACACTTCTTGTGTCTATTGTCTGGGGCCTTTGCACCTGCAGGACTCCTGTGCTGTGTGCCATGGCTTCAGCCCCAGGGTCCTGCAGGAAAGTAAGAATAAATTAATTCTTAGAGGCTTACTCAAGCCAGAGGATTCCCTGTCTGTTTCAACAGGGAAGCCCTCTAAGGCATCTAGGTCTTCGGCTCCGCAACTGAGCCGAGACCTAAGGTTTCTCAACCTTTGCCTTCATCGGCTCCGGCTGGAGCCGATAAGTCTCAGTCCACAGTTTCTGTGGCTCCTCGCCCGGCCGGAGCCGAGGTTATAGAGTTCCGTGTCGGCTCCGACCAGACCTTCGAGCCGACAACTAGGAAGAGGTCCAGGTCACCATCTCTTGGCTCCGTTCATTCGGCTCCAGGATCTCCCCTGCTGTCTGAACGGAGCCAAAGATCTCACTCCTCTAGGTCATCGAGGTTGTCGGATCATGACCTTCAGAGGGTAGTGAGTCGACTACTTAAGTCCGAGGCACTGGCCCAGATGCTTCAGAGCCCGACTCATCAGTCGATGCCTGCCCCGGTCCATCAACACATTCCTCCTTCGACTCTCTTGAGTTCGGAGCCGGGTCGTGTCGGAATCGAGACTGTGATTACGTCGGAGCCGATACAATTGTCTTCGGCTCCGTCGTCGGCTCCGTTTTCTTCTTTGGAAGAATCTCGGCGCCGGACTTCCCTCGTCGGCTCTGAGGGGTGAGTGGCATCGGACCCTTGTCCGACCCCCCTCTCCTCTCGGGCTTGGCGCTGGTGAGTTCGGCTCCGACATCGGCCTCGGAGCCATCACTGTCGGTGCCGAGGGGTTCTTAGCTCTCGGAGCGGGGACCTCTGGCTCTGCCTGACAGGGGTGCATTCGAGGTCATGCGGAGTGTGTTAGAGCCTGGCTCTACTCCACAGTCGGCTCCGTCCGCCCCTCCCTCTATGGTGCCTCAGGCTAAGTCGACTCACTCCCTCATCCCGGACCGCAGAGAGCCAGCTCCTCAGGAGCCCCTGTGGGATTTCATCCTCTTCCGAGGCCTCTCCTGATTTGGCAGAAGAGCCCCCTTGGAAGAGGAAGTGTAAGAGGAAACACATTGACTCACCTGAGTCCATCACGTCAGACACAGATTTGGATGATTCTGAGGGTTCCCCCCGTTCCCCTTCTGAAGATGTCTCATTTGCAGACATTCTGGAGATCCTGAAACAGAGGGGAAATTGGCCAGCCCTCAACCCTTCGGAGGACGAATCTGTGTATCTTGAGGCGTTTGGCTCTCGTCCTTCCACCTCCTGGGTGTCCCCCCCCTTCGACCCCCTCATGCAGGTGGTTGCTAAGAAGGCATGGACGGCTCCTGATTCAGTGGACCCCACTCCCAGGAGACCCTCTAAGTTCATAACAGCTCCAGCAGACAAACAATTTTTAACAAAAGGAGTTTCTGTGGATGCTATGGTGGTAGCTGCTGCCACAAAGAAGGAACTAGCTGATCCTTCAGTACCTGTCCATCCACCTAACAAGGAATCTAGGTCCATGGATAGGTACGGAAGCGGATGTTCTCCTCAGCGACATTTACCATGCGTTCGCTGAACTACCTGTGCCATTTCACTCGTCTTCAAAGGGACTTGATCAAGGAAGCGAGTGAAATGTTAAAGGATCCTACAGCTGCGGGTTTCCAAGACAAAATGAACACGCAGCTGGCTACCCTTAATTCCATATCCAACTCCTCCATGCGCCTCCTTTCTTACGCGGCTGATGGAGCGAGCAGAGCCGCAGGGACAGGTGTGGCCTTACGTAGGCACGCCTGGATGCGGCTATGCAATTTTGCGGACCCTTTCAAGACGTCTTTCATGAACTCCCCTTTTGATGGATCATCTCTCTTTGGTCCTCAAGTGAAAGAAACCCTGACTAGGTGCGAGACTGATGGCAAGACCCTTTCTGCCATCGGAGTCCGTTTTTCGACTCCTTCCAGGCCCTACCCCAAAGGCCAGAAGGGTGGAAAGATGTGGTTCCGTAAACAATCTCAAGGGACTTCGCCTGACGCACAGAGTCGTTTTCCTACCAAAGGCAGAGGTGGGAATAACAATGGTAGACGTCGCCCTAGAGGCAGGGGGGGTCCGCAGAACCAGGGCAATCAGGAAGCCTTCCCTGACAAGCCCTTTCAGCATCCCTGAGGTGTTGCCCGACTGCCCATCTTCGGAGGCAGTCGGGGGAAGATTGTCACTGTACCCAGAAGCCTGGCTATCCCTGACTCAAGACAAATGGGTACAGTCCATCATTTCCGAAGGCTATTCTATCCCCTTTCTTCGCTTTCCAAATCGGTCAAAAAAATCCCTTCCAGATGTCCCACCCGCGCAAAGGGATCTAGCAGCTTTGGAAATTTCAAAACTGCTTGCAAAAAGAGCAATTCAGCCAGTGCCAGCAGACCAACAAGGATCCAGAATCTACTCAAGGTTCTTTTTAGTTCCAAAGAAAACAGGGGACTGGAGACCGATATTGGATCTCAGTGTCTTGAACAAATCAGTCAAGAAAACAAGATTTCGGATGGTCACGCTGCAATCCATCCTTCCCCTTTTAGGCAAAGGAAACTGGATGTGCTCTATAGACCTTCGGGATGCGTACTATCACATAAAAATGAACAGACGCTCCAGAAGATTCCTCCGCTTCAGGCTGGGAACCAGTCATTTTCAGTTCAGAGCCCTGCCCTTTGGTCTCACCACTGCCCCCCGGGTGTTTACCAAATGCATGGCAGTGGTAGCTTCTCACCTGAGATGACAAGGATTCCAGGTGTTTCCATATTTGGACGATTGGCTCCTCACAGCTCCCACCAAGCATCTCCTTCTGATGGCCAGAGATTACACTTTTCGCGTTTGTCAAAAGCTGGGTATTTCAATAAATTGCGAAAAGTCTGTTTTGTCGCCTTGTCGTACTATTACCTACATAGGCGCAAATCTAGATACAATAAACATGTCTGCAAGGCTAACACATCAAAGGATATCAGACATTCACAAATTGGTATCACTCCTTCTCAACAACAACAGAATCAAAGCCAGGTTAGTTCTAAAGGTGTTGGGAATTATGGCAGCGGCCATACCTCTCCTTCCATTAGCCAGATACCACATGCGGATCCTTCAGTGGATGCTTTTTACTCAATGGTCATACCAGGAACTTCCAATGTCTCACACCATTGTGATCACGCAGGCGTGCAAAAAGCATCTCATGTGGTGGATGTCTTCCCCCCATCTCCTGTCGGGAAGACCTTTTGTTCCACCTCCTCCGGTTGCTACGTTGACAACGGATGCCTCCCTGATCGGGTGGGGGGGGCATTATCAGGGCAGGACAGTCCAGGGCACATGGCAACCAAACGAATGCCACTTGCACATCAATGTTCTGGAGATGAGAGCAGTGCTTTTAGCGTTGCAAGCCCTTCAAGACTCTCTTCCCTTGGGAACTATTGCAATCCAGACAGACAATATGTCTGTAGTGTGGTACATCAACAAACAAGGCGGAACCAGATCATATCCCCTGTGTCGAGAAGCACTCAGACTGTGGCAATGGGCGATTTCTTCTCAGCGTTTTCTGATAGCAACGCACATCCCCGGGAAGTCCAATCATATTGCGGACAAGTTGAGCAGAGCTATTCTCATGCCTCACGAGTGGTCTCTGAAAGACTCTGTAGTGAGAGAAATTTTTCTCAAGTGGGGTCAGCCTTGCTGCGATCTTTTTGCTACTCCCCAAAACAGCAAGTGCAGAGAATATTTCACTCTATTCCCTTTACCAGGCCAACCCAGCAGAGACGCTCTAGTCCAAGTTTGGCCCGGGGACTTCTGTATGCATTTCCTCCTTTCCCACTGATCTCTCAAGTAATTCAGAAAGCTATCGCTCAGAAGGCCTCATTGATCCTCATTGCTCCTTACTGGCCTCGACAAGTGTGGTTCCCCTTTCTACATCGTTTTCTCTTGGAGCGACCGTGGAGTCTGGACCTAGTTCCAGATCTTTTGATCCATCAGTCGGGTCAGTTTCATCGCTCCCTCCCCTCTCTGAACCTCACTGCTTGGTTCCTCCAGTTCCAACCGTAGCCAGGCTTCCTCAATTATCTCACTCTGTTAGAGATATATTGATAGCTTCCCATAAATCTTCCACTAGGAAGATTTATTTGAGTAAGTGGAAACGTTTCACATATTGGGCTCAAAGAAAGGACATAGATCCTTTCACTGCTTCCATCCAACTAGTGCTTGATTTTCTAGCTGAACTCTTCCATGCAGGTTCATCTCCCTCTACACTTAAAGTTCAATTGGCAGCTATTTCTAACTTTCATGTGGGTATTTCTGAATCTGCCCTAATGTCCCACAAACTCTGCAAAGCCTTTTTGAAAGGAGTTTTTCTTCTCAGACCTCCTATAAGAAATCCTCCTTCTCCTTGGGACCTAAATTTAGTTCTTGCTTCTTTGATTCTCCCCCCTTTCGAACCTGCAGCTTCCTGTTCCTTAAAATTGTTATCATGGAAAACTCTTTTTCTGGTAGCTATTACATCAGCTAGAAGAGTTTCAGAGCTTCAAGCACTCAGTTGTCGTCCTCCTTATCTTTTGTTTCATAAGGACAGAGTATCATTACGAACTAACCCGTCCTTTTTGCCTAAGGTGGTCTCGACATCAAATCTAAACCAAAGCATTGACCTCCCTGTCTTTTTTCCAGAGTATTCCAATAGGTCTGAACAAAAGTTACACTGCCTGGATGTTCATCGTCAATTGAGGTACTACTTGGATAGAACAAAACAATTCAGAAAATCTGATCAGCTGTTTGTCTCCTATGCGGAAAGCAGAAAGGGACTTTCGGTTGCTAAGGTATCATTATCCAGATGGCTAACATCTTTGATTTCCCTGGTATATGAAATTAGACAACAAAAATTGCCTAATAAACCTAAAGCCCATTCCACCAGAGCTTTGGCTACTTCTTTAGCCTTCCAAGACAGACTGCCTATTGACACCATTTGTGCAGCGGCTACTTGGGCTACTCCTCACACTTTTATTTCTCATTATAAGTTGGATTTAGCTTCTAGGCATAGAGCTAATTTTGGTTCCACTGTTCTCAGGAGTCTGTTCCGTTAGGCCACCCGGGACAAGGTGCTAGGGACGCTGTCCCATCCAGCAAGAATGAAGGCGAGATAGACAACTTAACATATAGAAGTTATGTTCTTACCATAACGTTCCATGTTAGTTGTCTTCTTCTCGCCTTCTTCTTGCGTCCCACCCTCCTTCCCCCTGGCCTGGACAGACCTAGAGGAGTTGTGATCGTGACCTCTCTTTCTACCACCTCTTTCGTAGGCATATGCTGTTGTGCATATTTCCTGGATCAGGATGTAGGTCACCCTTCTTTCTTCCTGTTGTTAGAGGTGGATTCTGTTTTAGAGTTATTCTGTTACTATTATAAGCTGGGGTTAGCTTACAAACGAGATCTGAGGTAACTCTCGCCTAGCATTGTGGGATATAAGGGGAGCCTCGAGCTGGTGGAACCAACTCTCGAGCTTTTAGAGTGGCCGAGTCGGAGCCGAGGTCGGCTCCGAACCCATCCAGCAAGAAGAAGGCGAGAAGAAGACAACTAACATGGAACGTTATGGTAAGAACATAACTTCTATTTTCCATCTGTTCCCTTCTTTCCTGGCTAAATATAGTAGTGTAATACTAAATGAAAAAAGAACAAAAGTATTTTTTTCAGTCAGCTTTCAACAAAAAATGCAGTTAATAAAACCTATATTATCAAAGTAAAATTGATTGTAACTTAAAGAGTTCATATAGAAAAATTTGGGGTAGTTACCACTGATAACAAAATAGCTAAACAAGAAACTTAGCATACTCTTCTGAATTAGCAGGTGTCAGTCACCAGCCATTGTGATAATATCAGTTGCTTGCTTCTGCCTAAATTATTATGTGGTTTCCGCATCTCCTGACTAAGCATGATCATCGATCTGAAGGACTCTAGAGCTTTTGAAACATTTTAGTTGATAGCAGTGTTTATAACTGACTTTAATGTTTCAAAGTAGTGTCCTCCAAACTGTGTTTTTGTTTTTAGGTCTTCTGATTTAGGAATAAATGCACATTCAGTTAACATTAAAAAAGCATTCACATCTCAATATACTTTATATTAATATACTTTAATACTGCACTTCCTGTACTAATAAAGAACTTTTTAGATCAATTTCCACTTTACTCCTATACCATCTTATTTTACCAGTTTCTTACTTTTATCTCATATTTCTGTCTGGTGATATTATTATTATTATTATTATTATTATTAGGTAATTAAACTAGGGCATTGAGGTTACTAAATAATTTGCACCTACTTTTCATTTCGAGACAGTGAAGCTGACCACAGCTGAAGCTATTTACAGACAATGGACAATGGAAAGAAACGAAGACTGCAGCTGAGCAGCTCAGGGAACATTTTGTGACATTGAAAAAAAAGTATGGTTTGTAACCCCGAGACTGCAGCTTCAGATCTGATTGAATGAATATATAACTAGTCACTCATTGCATTCTAGTGTAGGAGCTGCAACCTCAACAAAATGGGACAATAGTCTTCTAGTTAAGTTATACTGCAAAAAATACCCCAAATAGCAAGTGAGCAAATAAAAATATTTATTTTTCCATAAGCATCCAGAAAATGCACATAAAAAGTAACACTTTGACAGCAACCCAGTGGTGTAAAACAAATTTTGTAAAAAACAATGACATCCAAAACCACTTTCTGAGGAAATGGACAACTTTAATCAAAATAAAAACAACAAAGGTAAGCTCTTTCACAACACAGTGTTGCTTCTTCAGACCATTCAAAAGATACATCAAAAACACAGTCTTATATGGTTAGAGCAATTAGCAAAATATCCAATAAAAACAAAAAACAGTTAATACATCAATTAAAAATCAACTGTGCATGACTAATTGCCTCAGCAAACCTTCCTAACCAATCATGTAATGGCAAAAGATCTTATCCTATCAAAATAATTGCAAAAGACTGACATTGTATCAAATACAATAAAAACTGTGCTATAATTGGTTGAAACTGCCATAGATGGAACAAATTACCAATAAAGAAGGGCTCAACTTGCTAAGTAACATTCACTCAAAAGAGTCATATACTTAACATCAAATACAGAAAAAAATTATCACAACCTAACATGGTTCTTTATTGCAATGAAGTATGGATGTCCCATTGCTTATGGCAGTTTCACATCACAAAGTTAAAAATGTGACAAGTACAGTTCGCAAAGTTAAAAATAAACAATTCGCTAAAAAATCTCTCAAATTACCTTAACAATCTGCTCCTTAGTGTTTTGCTCATCTAATATTGAATGTAGTGTAAATTTCCACAAACAGCAGAAACCTTTTAAAAAACTTGTAAAAGGGATTGCAAGTCGCTCACAGATAATGTCATAACATTGTAACAGTCATGGTAATATAAACAATAGCAGCAAATGAAGATCAAGAATATCAAATAATAACCAATCAAACATCTCTTCAATGATTGGTTAAAATCTTCTGCAATATGCTGCTACAGGTTGTAAACCCCACTCAACCTCCTATCAAGTCAGAGTAGACATAGCCAATGAAAATCTGGCCTAAGCAAGGTTGACTGATCAGCTCAGAAATTAAAAGCCGATCCATATAACTAACTGCTTTAAACCTCTAAAAATACACAGAAACCAATTTAAACTAACTCCATGTGATGTCAAAAGGCATACACTTTAGAATTGTATAACAAGTAACAAAGACTTTATAAAAAGCTGTCTAAAACTAATTATAAACAACTCGTAAATAGCAACATACCATTGTACTAATACTGACAATGACAGCAAATCAAAATCAAGAATATGCATAATTACCCAATCAGGAACCACCTCGGTGATTGGTTGAAATCTGCTGCAGTGCACTGCTATTAGTTGGAGATTCCACACTACATCTTTTGGGATGGAGTAAATTAGACCAATGAAGATCTTACATAAGTGAAATCAATAAAAAACATCAGAAAGAAAGGTGAATACTGGACAAAAACAACAAATTCACTTTAATCCAACCTGTTAAGCACTTTTTGTTTAGTACATAGACTAAACTTCTTCACACAGATTACATTCCATACTTCCTCATTTAAATAGTCACACCCTTAATTAACTAATTAATCCTACTAAAAAACATAAAAGGTATAGTACAACATAAAATTCTATACATTCATAACCTATCAATATGTGTTATAATTCATATATGTGGAAAATCCTATTTATTTTGAAAATATACAGCAGGAAAACAGGGAAAAATATATATGTTAACACACTAATTCTGGTCCCTATTGACTTAATCAAATCTAATATATTTAAATTGAAATATAAGTCTGTACCTCTATTTACGCATATTCAAATGTAATAAGAATACTATCACAATAAAAATACAGATGTACACTAGCTAAATACTATCTAAATAATTTAAATAACTTAATGTTACTATATTGTATAAGTTTATACAGATGTAAATAAAAAATGTACCCTATAGATCACTCACTGAATAAAAATGTTTGCAATACCAACTACAATGTTAAAACTACAACTCAATACAGTTTGATGTCTAGTAGCACCCTAGTACATATGTGAACTCAGATATTTATGTCACAAAAAGTGAACACATTCACCCTTCATAAATAATGTAGTTTAAATAATGCCAACAATGAATGTCAATGGCAAAAAGAGGGCTTATTCAAAATAGTATGGCTAATGAGAAGTTGGGTAAATAAGAGTTGATTAGGAATCTCGAGCCAGCTGAGTGTCTGGATAGTGAGAAAGTGGTGTGATCTTGAAGGCAGATTGGCTGCAAATGTAGCAACTTTGCTGTAGGTGGCTTCAGGTTTGGAAAGTAGTGAAGACTGTAAGTTTCTTAAAATCTGAGAGCTGTAAAAGAGGTTGCGGAGAAGGTAAGCTTGGGCTAGTGAGATCCTAGAATTGGTTGTGAGGAACCTTTTATTTCCATAGAGCAAACCAAGCTTTTGGTGGATTTTCTTGATGCAGTTAAGTACATGAAGGTCAAATTTTAGTTGATCATCCACTATTACTCCAAGTAGTTTAGTGTGTGATTCAACTATGATCATAGTGTTGTTGAGGGAAGAGATGGTGAATGAGGATTAAAGATGGTAAAGGGTTTTTTGGAGGAGGAGAAGAAGTTGATATATTTTACAACTAAATGGAGCACAGTAATGATTTTATAGTTATACTGAAATAAGGCAGCTGATGTAGTATAACTACTAAAAACTAGAGTCCCTATTCAAATACAGATTTTCTAACTATACTGAAATAAGGCAATGGATGTAGTATAACTACTAAAGACAAATACTAAAGTCCATATTCAACTAATATTAATCACACTTTTGAAAAAGGGCACTGGTATAAGCCAAATATGGACAGCATAAATAATCAAACCACAATAGAAACACAGCAATAAATATACATAACATATTAATACATTCATATTACATTATTTCAGTATTGCAACTGTATGTAAAACTATTTCCTAGGAAGTCCATGTGCTTCCAAGGTACATTTCATAGAGAGCTAATCATTTAGTCCAAACGCTTTTTCTGCTCTCAACTTTAATATCCATCTTAACACACTATTTTCTGTAAGATTCTTAATATTACCTATCCGTGGTCCAACATTAATCTGTTCTAACACCACAAAATTGAGATCATGGTATCTACCACTCATTTCAATATATTTAGATAGGGCACTCACTGAATCTCTATTTCTTATACTGTTAATGTGCTCTCTAATTCTTTCTCTAAATGTTCTGTTGGTTTTACCAACATAAAAATGTAAACAACAGTCACATTGCACTAAATATATTATATTTTTACTATCACAATTAGCTTCAATATCTAGTTTATATAACACTCCTGTGCCTGGATGAGTAAATTCATTAGTTTTTTTGATAAATCGTCATGTGCTGCAATGAGAACATACCTGTGTCCCTACAGATGTAGTCGTTGAAGGTATAAAAGTGTCTTTAAAGTAGCATAACATTCGTTTAAGATTTTTCCTATTTTTAAAACAGAATCTAGGATGTTCTCCTACTACTTCCTTAATCTTTTTATCAGTCATGAGTAGTGACCAGTGTTTATAAAAAACATCCCTAACCTTATAAACATCACTGGTATATGATATAGATATGTTGACAGCTTTATGTGTATCCTCAGTTAAATTCTGGTTTGGCTCAACATTGACTATCCTAGAAGAAAAGTAAGGTTTAGCTCTATTAGACCTCATCATTCTTGCTTCTTCTAGTATAGGGACAACTTCACTTTCCTTATAACCACGTTGATATAGATGTGTCTCTAATTCAGTTAGGCCTTCTCTAAAGATACCTTCTTTATTGCTTAGACGTGAGACTCTCATCCCCTGACCTTTTACTACATTTCTGAAGGTGTGCTTAGGATGCATGCTTGAACTGTGTAAAAGCATGTTTCTATAACAATCTTTGCAATATACTTTAGTTTCAAAAAGACCATTTTCAGTTTTGGACACAAAAATGTCCAAAAATGTCACACCTTCAGATGAATGTTATAATGTAAATTTCAAGAAATTGGTTGTACCCTCTATTATTTGTACAAATTCACTCAACTGGGGTAGCATCTCAAAAAAGATATCGTCTACAAAGTGATGATAAAACTTCACATTGTTCTTATATAAATCCGGGGGGGGGGCATTTGCTCAACCTCCCATTGTGCCATGACTGCGTTGATGTAGCTATTGGCACAACATGTGCCCATAGCTATGCCTTTGCATTGCAGATAGTATGTACCATCAAAAATGAAAACATTATGTCTTAATACTATCTCCATAAATCTACATATGATGTCAATTAAGGTTCCCCCATATACACTATTATTAATAAGGAATTTTTTTCAAAAGATTTATCCCTTCCATATTCAGAATTGAGGTAAATAAGGAGACTACATCAAATGTTACTAGGTAATATTCATTACTCAGTTGTAGTTCAATATTTAGTTCAAATAGGCTTTCCAGGAACTGCTTAGAATCTTTCCTTTCCACAAATATAGAGAAGGGTTCCATCAACCAACCTTGGTCTGCTACTATGGGCCTAAAGGGTGGTTTGACCAGATCCTTATGTATTTTGGGTTGCCCCTGAAAAGACGGAATCAAAAGATTATCTACAGTAAGAAACTGAATTAATTCCATTGAAAGTCCATAACTTATCATATAGTCATATATAGTTATTCTTAACACTTTTTTCATATCCTGTATATTATTCATGGTTATGATTTTGTATACTTTATCATTAGAGATCATTAAATGCAATGAATCAAAATAAAAATTATGGTTCATTACAACAGTCATGCCTGCTTTATCCGCAGGCCTAATGACCAACATTGTATCTGCTCTCAATTTTGTCAAGGCTTCTTTCTCTTGCTGTGTCAAATTTACATACCTGTTACGAGTTTTACAATCACCTAATGAACTATACAATTCATCTTCATAAATCTTCCCAAATGCTTCTAAAATGGGATAATTAACTGGCATAAAAGAACTTAATTTCTTGAAGTCTTCAGTACCCCTAGGTGAATATTTGGGGAAAGTCAATTTTAGCATCACATTTCTAAGAAAAAGCTACACATCAGTTATAGTATCTGGTAGGTCTGCTATCTGGGCTGGAATGAATGAAAGTCCTTTCTGTAGGACAGATAATGCTGCCATGCTGCCTTTGTCAATTGTCTATATGATATATTCCATACTATAGTCTTATTTAGTTCTAATTCCACATCTTCTTCAGCGTGGGGTATTCTGTACCTTCTAGCTGTTCCTTCCTTTTCATCTGTCCTTGGGTCCTGGATTGGCACTGTCATTAGTTATTAGGAAGAGGCATTTACTTGTATAATGGACCTTAGCATCTGTTTTTAGTAGTCATACTGCATCCACTGTCCTATTTTAGATAATCATTTAGTTGATACTGTGCTTTATTTATTTATTTGTATAATATATTAGTTTGTTACTAGTTATGAGGGAGAGGCATTTTATTTGTATTAGTTATTAAGATCGATGTCATTTTATTTAAGTTTGTATAACTAGTAATACTATGTTTTTAAATTAGAATAGATAATATAGTTGACGTCATCCAGTCTGCTTGTGTACACATGACCAGTAAATGTTGAATGAATGGAGCTTTTGAAAGGATGGAGCATTACCTATAAGTATAAAACTGAACTGTTTTTGTAATAATTTATGCTAATGGTCTGAAGAAGCAAAAGTTCATGGTGAAAGTGCCAACCAGCTATTAATCATTTTATTATATTTTATGCTGTTTGGAGCCTTGCTTTGCTTCACTGTTTGTTTTATTTATGAGTTGCAGTTGGCAATAATGAGTTCAGCTGGGTGAAAAGAGGGGGGGTTAATTGGGGGAGATATGCATAGGAGGTGAGTGTACATAATGGCCGCACCTCCACCTTTTTTGTGCATTCTGTCTAGGGGTAGAATGCTGTAACCTGGGAGGAGAAATTCTTTGTCTACATTATGTGGCTTGAGCCATGTTTGAGAAAGCCTAACTACCCAGGTGCGGAATTCAGTTATCTTGTTAAGAATGCTATAGATGTTGATTGACTAGATAGAGAGATGTTTGAGACTAGGTACTTGCTGAAGTGTGTGTGAGGTATAGGTAGGACTTGATGAATTAGAGTGTGGGTCAGGGTTTGGGTGAGTGGCACCTGAAAGTTGAAGAATGCTTAGTGGGATGAAGAGAAGTGATGTAAAGTGGTAGGGTGAGTGAAATTTCTGTTTAATTCTGAGGAATGTGGGGAATTTTGGAGAAAGTTTGATTTTACGAAGATTGACTTTGGTACATGAGAAGAGTGAGGGAGAGGTGTAATGGCTGCTGGTGAAAATTGTGTTATGAGAGGAGGTGAGAGAAAAGGGGAGTAGGTTTAGCTAAATGTGGTAGGAAGTGAGGTAGCTTAGGAGAAGAAGAAAGAAGGGTAAGAAAAGAGGGATGAACATATAGGTTCATAGGTAAGTACCAAGCTATCTGCTCAAGGGCATTCATAAGCCTAGCCAGAATGTGTTGGCTTTTGCCACCCCCTTAGATTAGGTCCCTGTGCCTCTGTCCAGCAGAGCCATTAGTTCCCTGCACCACTGTCCAGCAAAGCCACTGCAGTGATCCCCGGGGTAAACTTTCTGTTTCCCCTCCACCTGTCAAGGTTTCTCTTGAAGAGTGTTGGTGAGGGGCTCTGCCTGATGTACATTGGAATCCTGTTCCAACGCATGGGGAGTCTCTGGGGCAGGAATCTATCCTTCCAGCATGTCCTATTTATTGTTGTGGTGAGGTTTATATCTCTAGAGCATGTGGCTCTCTGGGATTTGTTTTTTTTTTTAGGTGGAGCATGTCCATCAATTCTGGGTTGGACATGGCCTTGTATGTCAGGCAGAGATTACCTCTGAGTAAGCGGTATGCAACTGAGTGCAGCTGGAGTTTCTTGACTTGGGCTGCATAGGGCATCTGTTTGAGGCCAGTAATCCTCTTTGTGAGGTACTTTTATGGTCTTTCCAGCTGTTGCAGGTGTCTTGTAAGGTACATCCCAAATGGGGCATTGTATTCTATGATGGGTCTAATGAGTGATGAGTAGGGAGGCACAATAACCTCTTTTGTTCTAGATGCGACCCCTTTTGTGATTAGGTGGGCCACATAGAAGGATTTTCTAACCACCTTGGCAATATGATTATCAAAGGAGAGATTACTATCTACTTAGGTCCCCAGATCCCTTATTACATTTTCTCTATTTAGGGGACTACCACCTATGTGGTAGTTCGTGGGCACTTTGTTTTTTCCAAAGGGGATGACTATGCACTTTTTGGCATTTAGCTTGAGGCCATGATTTTGACACCAGGTATTCGTCTCAGTCAGAACCATCTGGTGGGTGTCTGTATCAACTGGAGAATCAATTATGGCCCCTAGTTTGCAGTCGTCTGTGAACTAGGTCAGCCATAGTCCTCCTATGCTTGCCTGTACCTCTGAGAAGTATTTACCGAACAGGAGGGGTACTAGGACTGAGCCCTAGGGGATGCCACTTGTAACCGGTTTAGAGTCAGATGTAGAGCCTGCAACTCTCACCATGTGGGTTCTTTCCATGAGCCAGTTGGCAACCCATTTCATGTTCAAGCTGGTGAGCTTGTCTGTAATACTAGAATGGAGAATGGTGTTGAAAGCCTTTGCGAGGTCTAGGTAGGCTGTGTGGACCTCCTTTCCCTCATCTAATGCCTTGGTAACCATCTCAAAGAAGTACACCAGGTTTAGGAGGCATGATCTGCCCTTAACAAAGCCAAACTGGGTAGGGTCCAAGGTTTGGCGGTTCCCAATGTCTCTGTTAATAAGTTCCATGATAATGCATTCCATAGCTTTGCAGACCAGGCTAATCAGGCTTATAGGGCGATAGTTCCTGGGGCCCGTTGTGGCTCCACCTTTGTGGGGTGGGATAACTGTTGCTGTGCACCACTCTGCAGGTACATAGCCTGCAGAGAGGCTGAGTTTGAACAGTGTGTTTAGGTGTGGGGTTAGTTCATTTTGGAGCTCTTGTAAGACACAGCCTGGGACACAATCCGGTCCCATTGAAGCTGTGTTTTTGACTTTGGATAGGGCTGTTTTAACCTGTGTGTCGGTGATTGATGGGGCCTTACATTCTTCTGGTATGGTTATGGGCCCTTTAGGGGGTGAGAGAGGGGTGAAGTTTGCACTAAACCTGTCTGCCAGAATGTTGGCAATATCAGTCGGTTCAGTGTATTTTGTGCCATTCTGCACTAACTCAGAGCTGATCTGAGAGATTCCACTTAGGTTCTTGACATAGCTAAGGAATGCTTTGTGGTTATCTTTGGAGTCCTTGGCAATTTTTCTTTCGAAACTAGCCTTGGATGATTTAATGAGGGATCGTAGTTTCTTTCTGATACTGATCAGGGATGTCTTTCCTTCTTGGGATTTTACTCTTTTCTGTACTAGTTTCCTCCTTCTGTTGTATAGCTTGTTTATAGCAGGGGTCCACCAGACTGGTTTCCTTTTCTTGGAGTGAGTCTTGGTTTTACTTGGGATAGCATGATCCATGCATTCCTGCAGATGCTCATACAGTGCCTTTATAAAGGTTTCAGCAGCTTAGGCAGCATTGTCCTCTAGCATTGGGGCTGTGAACCTTTCCACCTCAGTCTTAAGTAATGTGGTTTGCTTTTGAAAAGTTTTTCATGGTGGTTTCCTTGATTGGGGGTGGGGGCGAAATGTGGATATCCAGAGTGATTGGTCTATGGTCTGATCTAACCAGAGAGGGGTTGACCTCCAGTGTGGTTGCCCATGTTGGTGATGACCAGGTCCAATATGTTGTTCCCTCTGGTGGGGGGTGTTGACCAGTTGATCCAGGACATTCGAGTTTATAAATTCTAGGAAGCATTGGGCAAGGGAGTTAGTACTTGAGTAGTTCTCCCAGTTTATGTTTGGGTAATTGAAATCAGCCAGTATTAGGGTGTTTGGTAGGACCTTCATATTTCCCAGTGTCTCCAGAAATGCGGAATGGGGGTCCTGGGCCATGGTGGGTGATCTGTAGCAAGCTACAATTTGGATAGCAGTTTTGCCCGTTGATAGTTGCACATGGATGATCTCTGATGCATTGTGCTGCGCCACTAACCTGGAGGTGTGGATATCCTTGATGAATATGGATACTCCCCCGCCTTTTGTGTTTCAGTCCTGGTTCTGTGTCCGAAAAGTATGGTATGAATTATAGCCTAGTAGTGCTGGGGTGCTCTCTGGAGCCTTTAACCAGGTTTCTGTTACTGCACAGATGTCGATGTTCTCCATACTGAGGAGTGCCTCGAGTGCGTGCATTTTGGCGTTGAGTAGCATTACCCTCACTTTTTGGTTACTTGTGCTATTTATGGTGGTGGGTTTGTCTTTGAGCCTTGCCTAAAAAAGGTACTAAGAGGCAGGAAGAGCCTTGACCAGTATTCGAAAGCCTAAAGTTGACAGGTGCAAGCCATCTCTTGTGAAGCAAAGTGGCTTGTCGAGCATGTTATCCCAGGCGGACAGATACTGGATCTCATTTGGAGGATATATTGGAGTATAACAATAATATGACAGTGGGGTAAATGTTTTACATAGAGAAGGTGTATGGTAATAGTCAGCTAGAGCAGGGGGGGATCAGAGAAGTGAGCAAGTGTGGGAGAAGTTAGGTTTAGTGAGTTGAGAGCTGGGAGGGTTATTTTAAGAGGGGCAGGTTGTGATTGGTTGGGCAGTACAGCAAGTTGGAGATGAGGGTGGGTGGGGTTAAGATGGTTAGTTACAAAGGTAATTAATGTAGGGGTGGGTGGGAATGAGGGAAGGGGAGCAAAATGAGCTCGAGTGAAGCGAGGGTGAATGGACCAGGCAGAAACTTTGAGGCAGCTTTCTAATTCCTAACTTCATTATATCACAATGGGATTAGAGAACATGACATATTCTGGAAAAAACAATCCAGTAGGTGTAAAATTTTGTCTTATTAAAAATGATTTTCCATGCAAAGGAAATATTCAATTTAAGCCAATATTTCAATAATGTTTACAATTTAGAATACATTAATTTCACTTGAGGAAAGAGACATGTTCTGTTTGTGTGGAATAAGCCTAGCCTTGATATTTTAAAGTGTTAACTATATTAATATTTCCAAATATTGTGGCACCCTTACAATTATTATTATTATTTGAAATTTATTGCAAAAACCTAAAAAGTATCTTTCTTAGTTTTAAAAAATTGCTAATGCAATGTTGAGGAAGGAACTAATTCTAAAATGAACATTAAGTCATCAAGAAACGGGGCTGTTCACTGGAAGTACGGATCATATAATTTAAGTTCTTAACTTTTAGAGAAGCAGCATCAGTCTCCTGTTTTATTGTGTAAATAATAAGATAAGTAGACAAGATAAATAAAGCAGGATACAAAAGACATTTGTTAGTAGACATATAAATCAAAAATATTTATAGTGCAATAATATTTTGAATAAAATAATCCTGCAAAAATATTTTTTGTAATATAGTCAGGGATTCCAATATTGTCTAAAAAATAGTCTCAATTAACATGATCATTATGAGCATTCAGATACAATCTACTGTCTATTGAGTCACTCATATCTAAAATTCTGCATAATTTACATTATTATTATTATTATTATTATTATTATTATTTAACTTATATAATTTGGAAAAGCTTTGTTTCTAGGTCAGTTTACATTTGATGATAGCTGTGACATTGCCAGCCCAGATATCTGGAATTTTGTAAATAATCATGTCACTTGTGACTATTAATATGATTCATATGCCTGTCTTACAAATTTAAGAGAACTATATGTCATGTGTATATTAAACTACTGGTGCAGAAGCATATGTTGAACAGGGATTGTACAGCACTGAGCTTCAAGGATGTGTTCACAGTGTACCCTACTGGAAAATAATAGAAATGCATATAAACTATATATCTGTGCAAATGTATGTTTTAAGCTGCAACATACAGAGTTAACTTGCAAAACTTAATGAAAATAAGTTGAAATTGTTTTACGATTGTGTTATTTCTCAATTTCAGCGAAACAGACAATGTCTAGAACTAGAGGTTTTTATATTGTCTTGAAACAGAAATAATTGCTAGGTTTTAAATGTAAAACTTTTTTATTGTTGTATGACTTCCAAATTCTGCCAACATCTGAGAGATATATATTTGTAACACAGAGATGTTAGTTTATGTTAGCCTGGGAACTGAAGACAGGTGAAAAAGAGTGATGTCATCCAAGCTGACCCAGCAGCAATGTTTGATAGTAATTTAAGAACTCTCTCAGAGGGAAACTGTGTGCATTTTGTGTTTTGTCTTGGACCTAGCAAGAGGATCCACTCATCTACATTTGCTTTGCTGTGTAAGTTATTTAGGGCACAGAATCTTTTAGATATAGTTAACAATATAGTAAAGATTAGTTTAGATGTTTTCTGTATTTATTTGAGACTGTCCTGCAATGCTGTTTTAAAATATTTCCTGAGATTCTGAGCTCTGCAGTTACTGTGTTGATTGAATAGTGTCTTTTTCTTTTATTATTTATTATTAAATATATTTAAATCTATATTTGTGGCTGATATTTGTGAGACATATTTAAATTCTTAGATATGTATTTGTTGACACTGTACAGGCCACTCCTAAATAGCCTTACTCTTGGTCACACTTACCATTTGGATAATAGTAACATTACACAGTAGGATTGGTCACCCTTTGTAAGGGCCTTAAGTACCTGATAAAGAGGGATTGATGGCAGTGATAACTACCTTATAGTCTGGGCAGAAGGGGGCATAACTAGTAAACCTATGCTAGCCTTCCCCAGGAGTGTCTGTGTGTTGGAATATAAATCAAATATCAAAGTGTGTGTGTGTCTGCTACTTGGGCTGGGACACAAAGCACTGGTTGGACAGAGAGGGTGCTGGAGGTCTTACCTTGACCTCTCAGCTGAGATCTTAACCATATAGCTGTGCCAGTGAGAAGTCTTATTGGGGATCTGAAGAAAGAGGGAGAAACCAGCCTTCAGACTGACAGTGATCTCTATGTGCTCTTAAGGGAAATTGTACTTTACAGTGTGTGTACCTGTCATCCTCCAATTCTGTACATCCCTCACTGATTCCAGTGGTGAAGATTGAGACTCTTTGATTACTGAGCCAGTGCAGGGGCATGACAATAGCATTCATATATTCCTATAATGAGAGAATAAAGTTCTGTTCTTCTTCACTAATATTATTTACACATTCATTTAATTTCTTACTGATGGATAACATTAAATGCTTAACAGATTCATCCAAATTCTAATCTTTCATTAAGTATACCGGTGACATAGGTTTTCCTTGTTCAAAGCAATCAGCCCATAATAGATTCCTTTTAGTCAATTCATTTTACCATTGTTCTCAGTTTCCTTAAATCTAGGGGTATGTGCAATGGGAAAACACAAAAATTTCCATTTTGATAATAAAGAAGTTTTAAAAATATACTTCTGACCTGTTTTAATAATTGATTTCATATAAACAAAGTCTAAAGATTGAAATGAATTTCCTTCTAAGGCAAATGTTATTAATCAGATGAAAGGACTGTTACATATTTCCAATTTATCATTTTAATAAACTTATAAGAAATTAGTATAATCTGCTCCTAAATGGTTTTCCATTGAATAATGTAAGTTGAGTCAATCCAGTGTATAATAGTGTTAAAATTTACAGCAGTAGAATAAGATTCTACATCTGGGAAGCTTATACCAGGATACTCTCATAATGTTATATCATTTCTGTAAGCAAGACTTGACTTTTTAGGCTACCATAAGAATGAGGATAACATTTTGAAAACAGATTTTCAAACTGTTTTCTTCCTTGCTGCTGACTCCTTAACTGCATTCCCTCAGCTTGCTCTCTGTCGGTCAAGTTTGTCTTTTTCATCGTCATACTGACACCGTACTGTTAAAAGTCCTGCATACTGCATTAAATGGTTGCAACAAAACTCACTCATCACACAGCTCTGTTCACTTACCTTGCAGTATCTCCTTATCTGCAAACTATCGGTCAAGTTTGTCTTTTTCATCTTCATATTGACAGCGTACTGTTAAAAGTCCTGCATGCTGCATTAAACGGTTGCAACAAATCTCGCTCATCACACAGCTCTGTTCTCTTACCTTGCAGTATCTGCTTATCTGCAAACTATTGGTCAAGTTTGTCTTTTTCATCTTCATACTGACAGCATACTGTTAAAAATCCTACATGCTGCATTAAACGGTTCAACGAAACTCGCTCATCACACAGCTCTTTTCTGTTACCTTGCAGTATTTCCTTATCTGCAAACTATCGGTCAAGTTTGTCTTTTTCATCCTCATACTGACAGCGTATTGTTAAAAGTCCTGCATGCCACATTAAACGATTGCAACGAAACTCGCTCATCACACAGCTCTTTTCTCTTACCTTGCAGTATCTTCTTATCTGCAAAGTATGTTGGCTGAGTTTTTACATTTTACAATATACTTATTTAAGGCGTTATCTACTGTACTCTCTAGCAAGTTGGTATGCTGTAAAGTAGCTTGGCAACAAGGACTCCCCCCCCCCATTTCTCCCATTTCTTAATAGACTTCCTGTTAGTTTCAACAAACTTATGTTTGTTACATGCTGGACTCTAACCTGTTTTAAGATATTTCTTACCCAGCCTGTTTTAAGTTATTTCTTACCTGATAGTACTACACAACAAAACCTCTTATTCTTACTATGAACAGTACATAGCCTTATTCTGTTAGAGTTTTTAGTGATTGTGTTTGACTCTGGGCTTGGTTCTAGCCGCACCTACACAGAGTGCTGTAAACTCTCATAACCCCCATCCCACCAATTAGACCTCTGCAGGAGGTGATATTACCTACTGGGACTCCAGGCCCCATTTTCAAATGGTTTTCTTCCTTGCTGCTGACTCCTTAACTGCGTTCCCTCAGCTTGCTCTGTAAGTTCTTTTACTTGTTCACCTGTTTTGTTCTGCTCTTCTGTCTACAGCTGCATGTGTATTTAACCCTTCCCACTACGGTCCAGGAAATAACCCCTAAAGCACGTCCATTACAGGACACTACCACGACCTTCTAAGGAACTTCCAAACTATAAACCCATCAGGATGAAATATAAAGTGTATGTACTGCAGTCTTTTAGTAGTGTTCACCACTGTTGTGCCTGTGCTTTACCCTGTGCTTGCCAAGCAGCCTACAGTAGTCCTTAACTCCCTTACCTCCTTTGCCAACTCATATATATTTTTACCACTAGGTGGGACTGCTCTCCCACTTACTGATTAAGATCTCCTAAATATATTTTCCTTCTCTCCCAAGCTACCCCCTACTCCCATTCATACGTGTCCCACTGTCCTGCTTTGAGATTGACTTGAGCTGTATTTCACCACCTTACTCTCCTCAGTCTCGTTTTCCCTTGCTGTCCCTGTACTTCAAAAAGCACACTTTTCTGCTTCAGCTGGCTAATTTATTTCAGCCAGCCACCTTTTCTTTAGCTCTTCCTGCTCCGTTCACCCTACAGGCTCACTCCACTTCCCTACCCTGCCCCCAATTCCCACGACCCCCAGTATTCCTACCTTTATTGGAACCCTAAAACCTCCCTCTCATTATCAACCAATCACCTCCTCCACAGTCCCACCCCTTTTCTCTCTATCAAATAATCACCTCCTATACAACCCCCCCCCTTTTCCTCCACCTGTCTATCTCGGTCACTCCTCCTCTCCCACCTAACTCCCTAATTCATCTCCAACTGCTATATCATTACACTTATCCACCATGCCTGGACTCCTACTACAAACCATTCTCACCCCAACTATCTGCATTTTATTCTTACTCCCTTTATATCTTACTACCTGCTACTCCCACCACCTACTACACCTACCCTTCCTATCCTCACCCCCACTCCCAACCTCCTTTCTTATCACTCAAAAACACACTTCCACAACATATCTGCTTGACTAGTTCAACACAACCCACTCCACTACTTCAAAATAAAATTATTTCCCTCTTCAACTAAATACTATACTCCTAAACTAATACTTTACTTCCAACAACTACGAAACACCAAATCAAAAATACTACTACCCTTCCTCAACTACCTCTGCTTAGCTGTAGACATACATCCAAATCCTGGACCAAACACTACCTGTACTGTTAATCTCCCCACCTCAAACTATAATGCTAACCATAAATACCTCAAATTCTTCACCATTAATGCACAAAGTTTAAGAAATAAAGTAATCCAATTCCATGCCTGGTTGAACTACAACCAACCCGACATTGTAGCCATTTCAGAAACATGGCTAAAACCTCACATTAGTGAGTCTGAAATCCTTCCTCCTGGATTCCTATCCCTCAGACATGACCGCCCAAACAGAAAAGGTGGTGGGGTAGCCTTAATCTACTGTAACCTACTATCCATCACTCCATACCCTAATCCTATCCCCACATTCAATAATGCAGAACTAGTAACAGGCCTGCTAAAAGTAAATAACCACAAAAGCATTTGTATCATTGCTCTCTACATCCCCCTGGTAACAACACCACTAGTCTAGAGGACATACTCCTCTGGACCTCAACCAATATTAAGCAGGAGAGCTATATGCTTGGAGACGTAAACATCGATTGAAATAAAATCAATAACTCCCATCCCACCATATCCATCAATCTATTTAACTCTACGCAAATTACTAACTCCATCACCAGGCCCAATAAAACAAACCCCCCAAGTACCACACTAGACTAGATCCTAGCTTCCCATCCCAATAAAATCTTAAACTCTGGCATCACACCTGACCCTATAGAAGACCACTTGCCAGCATTTATCTACTGAGCTACCCACTCCTCTCCTCACCTACACCAAGTCATCCACACACGTAACCTCACAAACTTTGACCCAACTACCTTCTCTAACTCCCTGAAACAAACAGATTGGAACCCACTAAAAACCCTTCCACTAGATAATGCCATAGAAATTTTCAACTCCTCCTTCTTAAACATCCTCAACTCCCTAGCACCACCAAGAACAAATAGAGTAAAAACCAAATCCGCCCGTTGGCTAACCAAGATACCAAAAAACTTATGCTACAAAGAGACAAATCTTGGAAAAAATACCATCAAAACAAGCAGCCTGAAACTTAAAAAACAAATCATCAGAGACAAAAAGTCCTACTACATTAAACTACAATTGAATCAATCTAAAAGCCCAAAACAATTCTGGAACTCCATTAATTCTCTTCTCAACCCAGGTACCAAAAGCAACCCCTGCCCTGAAACCAGCAAATCTGACCATGAAATAGCCTCTCTATTCAACTTCTTCTTCACTAACTCCATAGCTGAACTGACCAAAACATTCCATAACAATAACCCCTCCTCTCAATCCACCCTTTTGTCACCACCACCTACAACATCCTCCGCCCCCAATTCTCCACCTATATTCAACCTTAAACCCATCTCAACATCCTATATAAAAAAATACTCTCCAAATTAAAACCTTGTGCCAATGCCCCTGACAATATCCCATCCTCCTTCCTAAAAATATCCGCAGATGGTATCACTCTTCCCATTAGCATCCTGATCAATAGATCCATGCTAGAATCTTATGCTCCCAAAGTATGGTGCACTGCCTTCATTCTACCTCTCCAAAAAGGAGGCAAAAACATTAACATCTCCAACTTCCATGCCATAGCCATCCTCTCCCCAATTTCCAAACTACTAGAAAAATGCATTCACATTCAGCTCATGCCATTTTTAGCCAATGACCAACTAATCACTCTAACCCAACACGGCTTCTGTCCAGGCCATAGTACAACCACTGCACTTCTCTTCTTCCTAGAGACACTAAATCTTTCCCGGGACTCTGGAAAAATAGTTTCTACTGTTCTTCTAGATCTCTCCAAGGCATTCAATACCATCTCCCACACCCATCTCCTAAACCATCACGCCAACCTTAATCTCTCCCAAAATACCTTATCCTGGTTCTCTAGCTACCTCTCCAATAGATCTCAAGCTGTAAAATGGGGGACAGGTACCTCAACCTTCCTTCCCACCCCCAGTGGTGTTCTCCTTGGATCCATACTCGGTCCAATGCTGTTTAACATCTTTATTAACAATTTCCACAAAGCCATACCCAACATTGTACAATATGCAGATGATTCCACATTAATCTGCAGTGCCACCAACCTCCCAGAGCTTCAGACACTGACCCAAGCTGCTTTCTCCACCACTGAAAATTGGATGCTTCAGATTCACCTCTCACTAAATGCCAATAAATCCAAAATACTATTATTCTCTCCCTCAAAGGCTTCCCCTCTTGATAAAAACTCATTCCAAATCATTAGCCAAAACAACTCCACTATAGAGATTGTTCCCTTTGCCAAACTACTTGTGGTCAGTATTGATGAACACCTGAAATTCAACACTCACATCCAGCAAAACATTAAGAAAACCCATATAAAACTTGGTATATATACAGAAACATCCAATTTCTCTGTCCTCCCACAAGACAAACACTTGCCACTACCTATCTACTCCCCTCACTAATGTATGGCACTCCTCTATTAACTAACTTATCTGCCACACTCACTTCAAAATTGGAAGTCTGTTATATTAAGATTTCTAAATTTGTCAACAAAGCCAAATACTCCTCCCATCACTGTATTGCCCTTAATTTGTTACACTTGCTTGAAATCTCCAACCATCAAGACTATCTTCAGATTACCACAGCTCACAAACTAATCTAAGTGCCCTGCTTTGTGCCTCTACACCCCTCAGAGAACTCTCATATCTACTCACCAAAACCTAATCTGTGTCCGAAAACCTAACCGTCCTGCTGGTCAACTCCTGCTATCCTTTTCCTTAGCAAAAAAATGGAATTCTCTTCCTTCCTCTCTAAGGACCTGTGTAAACTTTGAAAACTTTAAATCTCAGTTACATTCCTACCTTTACTCTAACAGAAAATGCAACTGCATTCTCCCCACCTAGTCCTATAATTCTCTCTCCACCTCTAAACCCCTCTCCAGCTATGATTACTAGCCTCTCTATCTATGATCTATAGGCTACCACACACATGTACATATTGTAAATATCAAATTTTACCAAGTATCTAAGAATTTACACCTGTTCGCTAACATGAAATGTAACTGTAAATTGTTCATTAATAATATTGTGTCTGTATCTAAAGGTAATATGTACCTAAGAAAATACACCTGCTCTCTAGCATGAAACATAACTGTAAACTGTTCTTCTTTTCTGTATTGTGTCTGTATCTAAACTTTGTAACAAGGAAATTTTCTCCCCGGGCCTACACTGAAAATGGGCTCCCTGAGCCCAGTGGACATCCCCAGTCATCAAACTGGAAATAAATAAGATTTTTTCCATTTTCTTTAAAAGTTTTTGTGAGGTATTAAAACTACTGAATGCAATCTATTTCTCTATCTCTCGCTATATGTATATATATATATATATATATATATATATATATATATATATAAAATAGGTTTACTATCAAAAAGTAGAATTGCAGTTTGGCGAACACAGGAATACTGAGTGTTTTTTGGCTGATTCCCATTTTGTTGAACTGCAATTCAGTGAGTGTCCTTAAGTGAATGCCACTTTGAATTCACTAATATGAAGCTGATTTTAAAAATAGAGATCGAGGTACAGTGTGGATTGGGAAATTTACCATTTTCCTCACTATAGTGCAGTCTCTGAGATGGAATATATAATTTGCAGGGGTGCAAAATGTTAATTACAGTGGTTTGCAATACTGCAAAGCAGTTCATGTAAGAGGCAGCAGGAAAAAAATGGAGGATATTGAAAATGCTGAATCGTCGGTATCTAGTTTAAACCTTATTAGCTAATTAATATGTTGACTGTCAGCATTTAGCTTCAATATTTTGACCAAATTTTTTCATATTACATAAGTGTGCATGTGTGTGTGTGTGTGTGTGTGTGTGTGTGTGTGTGTGTGTGTGTGTGTGTGTGTGTGTGCGCGTATATGTATATGTATATTTGATATATATATATATATATATATATATATATATATATATATATATATATATATATATGAGTACCAAAAACATCCAGCACTAAAAATAATAAAATTAACAGCCGTTTTGGAAAAAAAGGCTTTTATTGTAGCCAGAACAGTCTGCCCCACAGACCGGTTTCGCTCCAACTGAGCGTCATCAGTTTGTGACGGCAGTATCACCAGTACGTAAATATACATACACACACACACTCACATTTCAACATTTAAAGGTGCAGTCATCTAATAGCACCTAAACTGAGAATATCAAAATATCTTAGCTAAACCTGTTTAATATGTGCAGAACAACACCTCCCTATAACCAAATTATAAATACATGCATATCAGTGTTTCAAATATGAATGAATTTGCATTTCAAGATGTTTCTGGATGTATGTTGATGTATATAGGAATTTATGCAGGAATTTATATTTGCATATATATTTATATGTATTTGTAAATGCATATTTATTAGTGCATGTACACATGCTGGTTTATGGTATTTTGAAACACTGATATGCATGTATTTATAATTTGGTTAATTTGGACTGCACCTTTAAATGTTGAAATGTGAGTGTGTGTGTATGTATATTTACGTACTGGTGATACTGCCATCACACACTGATGACGCTCAGTTGGAGTGAAACCGGTCTGTGGGGCAGACTGTTTTGGCTACAATAAAAGCCTTTTTCTCCAAAACGGCTGTTAATTTTATTATTTTTAGTGCTGGACGTTTTTGGTACTTTTATATGCTGTCTCGAGCACTTTGTGGATACGTGCACGGACTTTTTGGTGTTTTTATATATATATATATATATATATATATATATATATATATATATATATATATATATATATATATAGATCTAGGACTATTGAATGAATGTTCAGTAGTCCGAATCCTCAATCACTGACCGCACTTTAACAAAAGTGCTTTCACCGAAAAAGCGATTTTGTTAAAGTGTGTTTAAAAAAAAAAAATAAAACATTACTTTTACATTTTTATTGCAGGGGGGCAAGACCCCTGCATCCCCCACACCCCCCTACTTAAATATTCTCACCCCAAGGTCACACTACAGTGGGGAAAAGAGAATATTCCCTTATCGTCACTGTAGTGCTATCTCCACAACAGGCTTACTTACGCGAAAGTGCCTTTCGGTGAAAAGGCACTTTCACGCATGTATGCCCAGCTGAATCTGTTTCAGTTATGTTGCCGTTCGGTGATCCGTATGGATCCCATAGATATATATATATATATATATATATATATATATATATATATATATATATATATATAAAATCATTTTAATAAATACTAACTAATCCTCAAAAGTTGTTGTGTCTTTCCTGGCTAGGGGTCGCCACAGTGGAACTCCGGTCCGCTAATGATTGGTAGTTGATTTTTACGTGCCGAGTTACCAGCCCTGACACACAACCTTCATAGAAGGTATGCCCATTTGCACATGTCTTCACACAGAAGATGCTCTAGCTGAGAATCGAACCAGACATTGTCTTACTGTGAGGTGACAACGCTACCGCAGCACCTCCACCGCGGGTACTAAAAACAAAAAAAATCATTCCGTTTTTTAATAAGAAGTAGCACTTCTTCAATTATTTTTTCAAAGTTATTAATTATAATCTTACTCATATCTTGATAGATTTAAATATTTTAGTTCTTTTCCTTCCCTATTATATTTAAGAACAGAATCAGCCAAAACAAGGAAAAAGCAAACCAAACACACAAAATCTTGCTTCAGTGTAGTAAATAAGACATCCAAGGCAGTCAAAATAATTTTTGCCATGGTCAGTCCAGAGCCTCTAATTATATTTATATTTATATTTAAACTTAAAATCTAATAATTTATTTAAGACTAAAGTTTCAGTTTTATTATTATTGTATTTCTGCGGCAATACTTCTTGAAACTTTTCAATTTCCTCATCTAATTTTTTGATTGAATAATTTGTCTCCTATAGTTATTAGAATACTTAACAAGCTCTCATCCTATGGCCTCAATTCCTCTTCCATCTCCTGGTTCCATACCTATCTTTCCAATCTCCAGCAAGCTACAAAATGGGAAGACAACCTATCACCCTGTTCCCCATTTCTGTCGGTGTACCCTAAGCTTCCATACTTGGTCCTCTAATCTTCAGCATATTTAGAAATAACCTCAGCTCCACAACTAAGTTAGCCTCCATTGTCCAATATGCAGATGATGCAACACTCGTCTACTCAGCTCCCTCACCCCAAGTATTACAAGTAAAAATGCAAGCTTCATTTCAAGACATAGAAAAACACCTCTCTGAACACCAACTCATTCTAAATCCAAACAAAACTAAGGTAATAGTCTTCAGCAACAAGAAATCAATTAAAAGCCAGTTCCCTGTCTCAATTATCTCCTCAAGTGGTACCAAGATAGACCCTGCTAACCAAACTAAACTTCTAGTTGTCACAATAGATGACAATCTAAAATTCGACAAACATATTTCTCTGACTATCAAAAAGTTCATATCAAACGCGGCATCCTCTATAGGGCAAAACCTTTCCTAACCCACAGTGGTAGGCTGGCCACTGCTCAGTCACTTCTGCTTTCTACACTTCTCTATGGCTCACAGATATTCACAAATCTGCACAAGTCTGACTTAAATAGCATTGAATCATGTTACAGCAAAATTGCCAAATTTGCCACTAATCTTCCACACAAGACCCACCATTGAACTGCCCTCTCTCAGCTCACCTGGTTCAAATTCCCTAACATGTTATCCTTCAAATAGCTCACCATGGCACACAAAATACTCCACCAGCCCAATTATCTCCTTGCTCTTTCCAACCTAGTCCAACCCAGTCTTAATCTTTGGTCCCTCAGATCATCAGATAAACTAATGCTACAAGTCACCCACTTCCACAACCAACGTGGTGACTCCCATTATTCTAACAAAATTGCCAAATTATGTAACACACTTTCTCAGCCCATAGCAAAAAACCCTAATTATAAGAAATTCAAAAACACTCTTAAAACTCCACCTATTCAATGATTGGCTCTGCTCCTGCCACTCTCCAGGCTAATTCTACCAGGCTCACTAACTACTTTCATCTCCCTCCCGATATTTTTTCCATACTACTACTTGCTACTACTCTGCTGGATATAGATGCATTTGATCCTCTGTTCATCTCACCATCCAATTACTACTGTGTGTCTCTCTGCTAATACCTCACTGTACATAACTTTTCATGGTTCCACTTCATATCATCGAATTATCATTTCATTGAATTTCAAATCATCGAGACCAAATCATCAAAAACTCATTTCGTCGAGAACTCATATCATCAAATCCCAAATCATTGAAATCTATAAAGCAACTAGAAATAACATCCCAGACACTGTTTAATATGTTTATGCAGGGGGGCAAGCCTCCCTGCACCCCCCATGTGGGGGGCTCCACCCCCACACCCCCCCCGTAATTATATATATACCAACTCCAAGGATGCACTACAGTGGGGTTAGGAAATTACCATTTTCCCCCATGGTAGTGCGACCTTGGAGTTGGAGTATTTATTTACGGGGGGTATGGGGGGCTTTCCCCCCTGCATAAATGTAGTAAAAACTTTGTGGAATGTTATTTCTAGTTGCTTTATAGTTTTCAATGATTTGGGATTCGATGATATGAGTTTTTACGAAATGAGTTTTCGATGATTTAGTCTTGTTGATTTGAAATTCGATGAAATGATAATTCGATGATATGAAGTGGAACCCTTTTCATATATGTTAGTTTCACTGTTATTTTACTCATGTACTATAGAAATCATGTCATTGTTAAGCTCATGATTACTACTGTGACTTTATCTGTAGTTGTATTTTTCTGTATTCTGGAATTTCTCATACTACTTGTTATTCTTACTTAGTATTGTCTTTGTATTAGAGCTTCTTTTTTATAATCCTGTAGTCAACTGTAAAGTGTCTTATACATATATATATATATATATATATATATATATATATATATATATATGGGTCTACCTGAAAACACCGAATACTGACAATGCAATAATTGACACCGGAAGATCGACAACGGAGATGACTGACGATTGAGAATCACGATGCTGAGAACACCGACATGTTAAGGTAAGTGTGCGATCGTGATGGACTGTAGGGTTAGGGGCAGATTAACTGAGTTAGGGATAGGGCGCGGGTCAGGTGAGTGTGCAATAGTGACAGACTGTAGGGTTAGGGGTGGGTTAAGTGAGTTAGGGTTAAAGCGCGGATTAGGTGAGTGTGTGATAGTGACAGACCTTAGGGTTAGGGTTTGGGTTAAGGTTAGTGCATAGATAGTTGTGTATGTAAGGTTTAGTGTAGGTTTGTAAGGTTTTTGGTGTGCTTGTGTTGTATGTATGTTTTACGGAAAAGGTATTTGTTTTGTTTTGTTGACTGTCGGGATTGTGGTTAGTCAGGCATGTGAAGTTTCGTGTTTTTGAACTTTCGGTTTTGTGGTGTCAGTTATCTCGTTGTCAGTGTTATTGCGTGTCGGTGTTTTCAGGTAGACCCACATATATATATATATATATATATATATATATATATATATATATATATATATTTCCAACAAAAAAGTGCGCGGTACTGTAAAAGGTGCCCGGAACTGAAATACATCCAATACACACACCAAACTGTTCCAGCACTCGAAATAAGTCAAATAGCCATGGTTGAATGAAGTTTATTAGGCAAACCTGCCTAACTAAAGCACAGACCAGTACTCGGTTTCGCTCAAGGCATCCTCATTGTGCGAAATACATCAGACAAAGCCCGGATTTAAACAATGCATGTTAACTCTAATTGCGGCATTTAAAGAGAAACACACCCTCAATATCCAACACCAAATCCCCTGTAAATACAAATGAAAATGTTAATATTGAAGTTTGAAAAACCATGTGCTCTCGAACCTATAAATGCAAACCATACCCCTAAACCTTACACAAACAACTTTAACATTTGACTAGTAAATATTCATAAGGCAGATAGTGTAGATAGAAACATAACATAAAATCCATTGAAACAATATACAAGTGCCACTAAAAAATATTAAGTTATGTCAGATAGTCATGTTAAAGCAAGATCATCTATCCTAATAAATAGTCTATAATGCTAACCCTTCCTAGCAAAATACTTGTACTAAACACCCAAACTATACTTTCTACATTTTCATTTGATGTTAATATTTATGTATTAGTGGCAAGTGTTAATATGTATTATGTTGTATTATTCTAATTATTAATTTATTGCTATTATAATAATATTATGTTACCAATGGTCATTAAGACCTGGTTTAAACATAGCCCCTAAATTCACTATCCATCTACGTTCTTTTTGTGTAAGTATTCGATGTTTAATGTTTTCATTTGTAATGTGTGTAAATACCATGTCCAAACCAATAAAAACAAAATGTGCCGTAGTGTGGATCATTTTATGTTTATACAGAGCACTTCGTGATCTTTGACATTTGATGTCACTTAAATGTAGAGCTATTCTCTGTTTAAATACACAAGAGGTTTGCCCTACATAAAAGGCCCCACATTGGCATACTGCCATGTACACCACCCAAGGTGTATTACATGTGATAAGATATTTGATGTCAAATACCTTTTTAGTATTAACAGAAGTAAAAGATTTCGTTTTTGCCATCAACTTACAATACTTGCATGTGCCACAATATGTACTGCCCACAATACCAATGGATGGCCTAATAATTTCCTTTGGACCCTTTTTGAAGGAAGAAAGATGTTGTCCTAAACTTTTACGCCTCCTATAACCAAAATGGCACTCTTCGTCCACCACATTGGTAAAGAAAGGATTAGAATGTAAAACATGCCAATGTTTCGCCAGTATATTTTTGATTCTAAATGTATTTGTACCATATGTCGTAATAAATCTTATAGGTTCTTTTACATCATGTGGTTCTTTGTCACTAAGTAATAGTGCTCTATCCATTTGGCTGGCTACCTTGTATGCATAATTAACACTCCTACTTGTATACCCTCGCTGTATAAATCTATCTTTCAATTCATGAGCATAAGTCTCATAATTAGAATGTTGTGAACATACTCTTCTGATCCTCTGAAACTGGGACCCCGGTATATTGTCGATTGTGTGGGGGGGGTGGCAGCTGCTAGCATGCAGCAAAGCATTTTTGGAAAAAGGCTTTCTATATAATTCTGTATTGAGAAATCCTTTATTAGTTTTAAAGACCTTTACATCCAAAAATTCAACCTTCTGTGGATCAATATTTCCTGTAAATTTCATACCATGTGGATTATGTTTTAAATATACCACAAAGTTGTGCCATTGTTCTAAATTGTCCCCCCACACAACCCAACAATCATCTTGATACCTACGCCACATGATAAGTGTGTTATCTGTGATAGCCAATGCCTTGTAGATATATTGTTCTTCCAAGAACCCCATAAATAGGTCAGCATAAATGGGGGCAAAAGTAGCCCCCATTGCTGTTCCTTTTATTTGTAAGAACCACTGACCTTGAAAATTAAAGGCATTATGTTCCAGTACCAATTTTAAAAGATGGATCAAGAACTCTTGTTCCTGTTCACTATATAAACCTGACTTCCGCATCCAAAATTCAACCGCTGTTATTCCCCCTACATGTGGGATGCTAGTATACAACGAATGAACATCCAAGGTTCCCAAATAAGCATTGGAAGACAACTGTACATCATCCACCAACGATAAAAATTGCTTGGTGTCCCGTATACGTGCCATGACTAACTGTAAAACAATCTTTAATTTGTATTCCAAATATTCAGAAATTGGCTCTATCAATGAACCCCGTCCGGCCACTATGGGACGTCCTGAAGGATCTTCACGTTTTTTATGTATTTTGGGAACCATATAAAAATATTGTGCAACTGGATGTTCAACCTGCAACTGTGTCTTTAAATTAGATGTAATAATGCCCTGTTCAAAGCCCTGTTCCAAAAATGTATCTGTTTTATTTTTATGTTCCATAATAGGGTCATAATTTAGGGGTAAATAAAACTCAGTGTCAGACAACTGTCTATATGCCTCTTGTGTATATCGTGCTCTGTCCCAAATTCCTATGGCCCCTCCTTTATCTGCACCAACCACTACTATATCTTGATTATTGCTTAATCCTTGCAAAGCTGTTTTCTCTTCTGATGTCAAATTCTCAAACCCAGAACAAAAAATGCTAGATTGATTAAGATGTAACTCTTTAAGTATCAATTGTTCAAATGTTTTGATGGTGCTATGATATGGGGGCATAAATTGCGATTTTTTAAATTTAAAGCCCCTATGTTGTGCTCTGTTATAATCTCGATCTTGTTGTGTTAAAAAATACTTAAGATTAAGAGTTCTACAAAAATTCTTGACATCATTAATGACATCATATTGTGACACAAAAAATGATGGAACAAAGCCCAATCCTTTATTTAGCACCCTGAGTTCGCTTGAGGAAAAAGAAAAATCAGTTAGATTAATGACCAAGTTCTTAATGTCATTGTCCTGACCAACTATGGTAGTCAAGTTGGAATCAACTATTGTTGCTGCAGATTGTCTTGAAACATCTTGGATATGGTCTCTTCTGCGATGTTTACGGCCTGCCCTCCCAAAGGGAACTTGTATTTCTTTGAGACCGGTGAAAATATATCCGGGACCTCACTAGCCTCTGGTTCAATATCTGTATTAGAGACGCTGGAGGAAAATTCTGATGCACTAGAAGGTATCTCTGGCCTTTTTAAAATTGACTTGACGCGCTTTCTTTTGGGCCTGGCGGCCGATTTCTGTTCAGAAAATCTCACTCCTCGTTTATGTTTCTTCCACGTGTAAACCATTGACATTTTAAAATCAATAACATCTCATTGATATTTGTTCATTTTCCTCTTGCAAAGTTCTTTATCATACTTTTCTGTTTCCACCACAAATTGTGAATATAAATTCTGATAATTATTAGCAAAGGCATGGATTTTAGTGCGTTCATAGCATTGTTCCATTTTAGCCAAAAGATCAGGTAACTGTGTCTCATAATATTCTATTAACAATTGCAAAAACATATTAGAGGCCGTTGTTTGAACTGTCCTCCATTTTTGTATAAACTCTGCATCTTCATTACCCAATCCTGGCTCTACATATACTCTCAATCCTCTTGGAATGATTTTAACTGCCAGATACGCCTTGAGTAATTTACAATGCCACACATATGAATGCACTTTTTTAGATGCTTCTGTCAATTGTTTAAACATGTCGAATATATCAGTATTTTCTGTCCTCGTTGCTAGCGGAGTGTCCCGTTCTGTATGCCCCACAGTAAAAAAAGCGCAGTCATCTTTATCTGCCACAATATTATTTAAATATGAATGAAAATCCGTACCTGTTGCCATATCAAAATGCAGGTTCCGTTTAATTCACCACTTCTGATCAAACCTTAGCTATAATATTGATGAGACTTCCTATGGAAATCACCACCACATAATCCCCAGGCCCTCTCCGTCATCAAGGCTTCCTGGTTATGGTACCAGCACTCAACAGACTGGTCTGTGCTTTAGTTAGGCAGGTTTGCCTAATAAACTTCATTCAACCATGGCTATTTGACTTATTTCGAGTGTTGGAACAGTTTGGTGTGTGTATTGGATGTATTTCAGTTCCGGGCACCTTTTACAGTACCGCGCACGTTTTTGTTGGAACTATATTTGTTGACTGCTGGTACCATAACCAGGAAGCCTTGACGACGGAAAGGGCCTGGGGATTATGTGGTGGTGATTTCCATAGGAAGTCTCATCAATATTATAGCTAAGGTTTGATCAGAAGTGGTGAATTAAATGGAACCTGCATTTTGATATGGCAACAGGTATGGATTTTCAGACATATTTAAATAACATTGTGGCAGATAAAGATGACTGCACTTTTTTTACTGTGGGGCATACAGAACGGGACACTCCGCTAGCAACGAGGACAGAAAATACTGATATATTCGACATGTTTAAACAATTGACAGAAGCATCTAAAAAAGTGCGTTCATATGTGTGGCATTGTAAATTACTCAAGGCGTATCTGGCAGTTAAAGTCATTCCAAGAGGATTGAGAGTATATGTAGAGCCAGGATTGGGTAATGAAGATGCAGAGTTTATACAAAAATGGAGGGCAGTTCAAACAATGGCCTCTAATATGTTTTTGCAGTTGTTAATAGAATATTATGAGACACAGTTAACTGATCTTTTGGCTAAAATGGAACAATGCTGTGAACGCACTAAAATCCATGCCTCTGCTACTAATTATCAGAATTTATATTCACAATTTGTGGCGGAAACAGAAAAGTATGATAAAAAACTTTGCAAGAGGTAAATGAACAAATATCAATGAGATGTTAATGATTTTAAAATGTCAATGGTTTACACATGGAAGAAACATAAACAAGGAGTGAGATTTTCTCATCAGAAATCGGTCCCCAGGCCCAAAAGAAAGCGCGTCAAGTCAATTTTAAGAAGGCCAGAGATACCTTCTAGTGCATCAGAATTTTCCTCCAGCATCTCTAATACAGATACTGAACCAGAGGCTAGTGAGGTCCCAGATATATTTTCACCGGTCTCAAAGAAATACAAGTTCCCTTTAGGAGGGCAGGCCGTAAACATCGCAGAAGAGACCATATCCAAGATGTTTCAAGACAATCTGCAGCAACAATTGTTGATTCCAACTTGACTACCATAGTTGGTCAGGACAATGACATTAAGAACTTGGTCATTAATCTAACTGATTTTTCTTTTTCCTCAAGCGAACTCAGGGTGCTAAATAAAGGATTGGGCTTTGTTCCATCATTTTTTGTGTCACAATATGATGTCATTAATGATGTCAAGAATTTTTGTAGAACTCTTAACCTTAAGTATTTTTTAACACAACAAGATCTAGATTCTAACAGAGCACAACATAGGGGCTTTAAATTAAAAAAATCACAATTTATGCCCCCATATCATAGCACCATCAAAACATTTGAACAATTGATACTTAAAGATTTACATCTTAATCAATCTAGCATTTTTTGTTCAGGGTTTGAGAATTTGACATCAGAAGAGAAAACAGCTTTGCAAGGATTAAGCAATAATCAAGATATAGTAGTGGTTGGTGCAGATAAAGGAGGGGCCATAGTAATTTGGGACAGAGCACGATATACACAAGAGGCATATAGACAGTTGTCTGACACTGAGTTTTATTTACCCCTAAATTATGACCCTATCATGGAACATAAAAATAAAATAGATACATTTTTGGAACAGGGCTTTGAACAGGGCATTATTACATCTAATTTAAAGACACAGTTGCAGATTGAACATCCAGTTGCACAATATTTTTATATGGTTCCCAAAATACATAAAAAACTTGAAGATCCTCCAGGACGTCCCATAGTGGCCGGACGGGGTTCGTTGATAGAGCCAATTTCTGAATATTTGGAATACAAATTAAAGATTGTTTTACAATTAGTCAGGGCACGTATACGGGACACCAAGCAATTTTTATTGTTAGTGGATGATGTACAGGTGTCTTCCAATGCTTATTTGGGAACCTTGGATGTTCAATCGTTGTATACTAGTATCCCACATGTAGGAAGAATAACAGCGGTTGAATTTTGGATGCGGAAGTCAGGTTTATATAGTGAACAGGAACAAGAGTTCTTGATCCATCTTTTAAAATTGGTACTGGAACATAATGCCTTTACTTTTCAAGGTCAGTGGTTCTTACAAATAAAAGGAACAGCAATGGGGGCTACTTTTGCCCCCATTTATGCTGACCTATTTATGGGGTTCTTGGAAGAACAATATATCTACAAGGCATTGGCTATCACAGATAACACACTTATCATGTGGTGTAGGTATCTAGATGATTGTTGGGTTGTGTGGGGGGACAATTTAGAACAATGGCATAACTTTGTGGTATATTTAAATCATAATCCACATGGTATTAAATTTACAGGAAATATTGATCCACAGAAGGTTGAATTTTTGGATGTAAAGGTCTTTAAAACTAATGAAGGATTTCTCAATACAGAATTATATAGAAAGCCTTTTTCCAAAAATGCTTTGCTGCATGCTAGCAGCTGCCATCACTACCACACAATCCACAATATACCGGGGACCTAGTTTCAGAGGATCAGAAGAATATGTTCACAACATTCTAATTATGAGACTTATGCTCATGAATTGAAAAATAGGTTTATACAGCGAGGGTATACAAGTAGGAGTGTTAATTATGCATACAAGGTAGCCAGCCAAATGGATAGAGCACTATTACTTAGTGACAAAGAACCACATGATGTAAAAGAACCTATAAGATTTATTACGACATATGGTACAAATACATTTAGAATCAAAAATATACTGGCAAAACATTGGCATGTTTTACATTCTGATCCTTTCTTTACCAATGTGGTGGACGAAGAGTGCCATTTTGGTTATAGGAGGGGTAAAAGTTTAGGACAACATCTTTCTTCCTTCAAAAAGGGTCCAAAGGAAATTATTAGGCCATCCATTGGTATTGTGAGCAGTACATATTGTGGTACATGCAAATATTGTAAGTTGATGGCAAAAACGAAATCTTTTACTTCTGTTAATACTAAAAAGGTATTTGACATCAAATATCTTATCACATGTAATACACCTTGGGTGGTGTACATGGCAGTATGCCAATGTGGGGCCTTTTATGTAGGGCAAACCTCTTGTGTATTTAAACAGAGACTAGCTCTACATTTAAGTGACATTAAATGTCAAAGATCACGAAGTGCTCTGTATAAACATAAAATGATCCACACTACAGCACATTTTGTTTTTATTGGTTTGGACATGGTATTTACACACATTACAAATGAAAACATTAAACATCGAATACTTACACAAAAAGAACGTAGATGGATAGTGAATTTAAGGGCTATGTTTAAACCAGGTCTTAATGACCATTGGTAACAAAATATTGTTATAATAGCAATAAATTAATAATTAGAATAATACAACATAATACATATTAACAGTTGCCACTAATACATAAATATTAACATCAAATGAAAATGTAGAAAGTATAGTTTGGGTGGTTAGTACAAGTATTTGGCTAGGTAGGGTTAGCATTATAGACTATTTATTAGGATAGATGATCTTGCTTTAACATGACTATCTGACATAACTTAATAATATTTTTTAGTGGCACTTATATATTGTTTCAATGGATTTTATGTTATGATTTCTATCTACACTATCTGCCTTATAAATATTTACTAGTCAAATGTTAAAGTTGTTTGTGTAAGGTTTAGGGGTATGGTTTGCATTTATAGGTTCGAGAGCACATGGCTTTTCAAACTTCAATATTAACATTTTCATTTGTATTTACAGGGGATTTGGTGTTGGATATTGAGGGTGTGTTTCTGTTTAAATGCCACAATTAGAGTTAACATGCATTGTTTAAATCCGGGCTTTGCCTGATGTATTTCGCACACTGAGGACGCCTTGAGCGAAACTGAGTACCGGTCTGTGCTTTAGTTAGGCAGGTTTGCCTAATAAACTTCATTCAACCATGGCTATTTGACTTATTTTGAGTGCTGGAACGGTTTGGTGTGTGTATTATATATATATATATATATATATATATATATATATATATATATATATATGTCTGATATTACTTGTTGCAGATTTTCTCCCCGGGTCTCCTCAGAAAATGGGCTCTTTAGCCCAGTCGGACAACACCCAGTTAACAAATGCTATAATTAAAATAAAAAAGCTGTATTTTAGATTGAAGCCTTGTTAATTGAGAATTCATCAATTTGTTTGTTGCTTCTTACACTATTAGCTAAGGGTTTGATAACTAATGCAAATAGTCACAGGGATAAGAGATACCCTTGCTTTGTACCTTTGTTTAAAGTGAATCCTTGAGAAATGTAAGATCCAGTTTTAACATATCCTTTGGAGTCTCTATAAAGACATTTTAAATATTCCAATAAATTGTTCTGGAAATGCAAATGCTTCTAAAGTTTTAATCAAGTAGCTGCAATCTACAGAATCAAAAGCGCTCTCAATATCTATGCTAATTAGGGCCAATTTCTTGTTCATTCCTTTTGTTAAATCTAAAATACTTACTACCCTTATTATAATATTATATGTTAATCTATTGGCTATAAATCCTGGTTGATCCATTTTAATTAATCAATTGTATCTCTTAATCTTGTAGTGAAGATGGAAGTAAATACTTTATAGTCTACATTTAATAATGAAATAGGTCTATATGAGGAAACTAAATTACTATCATTCCCTTGTTTAAATATAGGTGAGATAACAGAACAATTCCATGAGGGAGGAATTATTTTATCACTCTGAATTATCCTGAAAACATCATCCAGTAACAGTAAAATATTTAATGTAAGCATATAATTCCATACTTATCCATCTAACCCTGGAGCTTTACCATTTTCCCTTTTTAAAAGCTTCTTTAACTTATTTTAGAGTAATAGGCTTATTCAGCAGAGATATTGTCGGTTATTAAGTTTATTAGTAACATTTTTCTTTAAATAATTGTCAATTTTGTAATTATCACAATTATTTTTATCTTTATTAAGATCATCATTGAACTTTTAAAATATATTAAGCATTCGATCTGTATCTGAAGTAAGCTTATACATGTGAGGATATTTGATATTATTGATTTATGCATTTTTGCTTAACATCTTACTTGCATTAGCTAATCTATGTGAATTTTTTAAGTCATTGCATAACTGCAATTCTATTTTTTCTAAAGCTATCTCTACTTTTTTAGAACTGATTGGTATTTTGTCATTACTTTTTAATGACTTCAGTATTATCTAATTTCTTTGTTTGTTACTCCAATCTCACTTTGTATATTTCATCTTATATTCTTTGCTTTGTGTATTTCATTTTGTATATCTAACAGCTCTTTATCCCACTCATTCATTTTATTACAAGCCCATCTTCCATTTCTATTTTTAATATTCATTTTAAGGAGTTCCATAATTTGACTTTACTAACCAGACCATATCATTCAAAGATAAAAAAAAATTCAATTTGCTTCTAAAGATAACTCTTAAATTTTATTCTGTTAATGTCATCATATATACTGGGATTCTATAAATAATCTAAAATGTCCTTATATCTGTTAATATAGTAATACTTAATGCATTATGATCAGATAATGGAGAAGGAATAGTTATAAAGAATTCACTTTATTAAGAAAACTTACAGAAGCATAAATCCTATCAATACTAGTTTGCATGCCATAAGCATAAGAATAATGAGTGAAGAAGAATGACTTAGCTGCCTTTTCCATTAAATCAACTGAATTATTATTACTAATCTATCTGTTTAGTGCTTTAGCTCATGGCAGAATTTTAGCTTTCTTCTGTTCACTTGTATCTTTTATACTAGATATGCAGTTAAAATCCCTTGATAAAATTAAACTACCCTTCCAATTATTTTGCAGTAAGTTTAAGTAATCTTTAGATACTCTTGAACCTATTCCAGGGATCCAGTAAAAATTAGCTAGTGTATAGTTTGCCATTATATTTAATTATTACAAATGTATACATACCTCTGGGATAATTAATGGATTCCATAACCTTAGGCATTGCAGTAGAATTTCTCCAAAATATAGCAGTTCCTCTGCTATTTATATATATATATATATATATATATATATATATATATATATATATATATATATATATATATGTGTGTGTGTGTGTGTGTGTGTGTGTGTGTCTGTATGTATGTATCAAGTGATACACTTACAAGAACATGTCTACTCAATTTAATTTTAGATATTTCATTACTGACTTCCATTTGCTTCCATTATTAATCCAGTAATACTAATAGATAATAGGTCAAAACTATCTATACTGTGTATTTAAAAAGATTTGTTTTAAAAAATATGTCACGTTTATCCACGATATTAATATAACTATATAAGAGTCTAACATTCCACATTTGTTGAATTCTTCATTTTCTCAAACTAAACTGATAACACTCATAAATAACAAAAACAGAAACAAGTCTACATCTGTAACTGTATGTATTACTAATAAAATTCAACCTACCATGGATACCAAAGTTCTTAGTTTGCCTGTCAAATAGACAAACTACTATATTATCTCTCTGCCTACCAATAACCAAAACTTTAACAAAAAACTAGTCAAAAGCTAATATGACTTACAAGTAATTAATATATTATAAATAAATTAAAAATAATACAAATGCATTAATTTAGTTTTATATTTTCACATTTAAAACTGGTCCCTTCATTATTTCATAAAAGTTTAATAGTATTTTTCTGTTAATCACAAATATTAAATAATCCAATAAATGTTGTACTATATGCATATTTATGTAATATTTGTATAATTTTTCCATTGCATGTTCTTAAATTATTCACTTATTCAACATTATTATAACTAAATCTCTAAATAAATATGTAGACCAGAGTAGGAGCTGAATAAAGATATATGTAAACTTACAGGTGACTGGTAATCTTATCATACTAAAGTGTTACATAAAAGGGAAAAATCAATGCACATATATATTTACCATGCTAAAAGATATATACATATGTTATAGCTCTAACAAAGTCTCAGAATTAATTTTAAAAGTGCAAGCATCATATCTTAAAATTGTTTAGCACTCTTAATATGATAAATATCAAAATATTAAAAAATCCTGTAGCTTATTAAACTAATTCGTAAACTTATGTCAAAGAGAATGTCTTGTTCTTTCTATCACATCTAAAATATAAATATTTTCAGTCTGTTTTGTATTCAAAAGTTACAATGTGCTTCATTTAAATCCCATTCTCCCTTCTTGGGTTCAACTATATTGAAAAGTCTGCTTTATTTTTTATCAGAATGGATGTACTGATTCAGCAAAATAAAACTTAAATTTCAGCTCTGACTTATGAAATGAGTTATTTCAAGTAGTCTTAGTGAATCCAATAAAATTCAATATGCAAAAATATTCAAAGTTCACATGACCAAGCTTCAAATTTCAGTTTTCAGGATATTTTCAAATATTTTATATGATTTTCTATGTACATTATGTGAGATCCTGTACATTCACATTTCTGCCATACGCAGGTATAGGTAATACATATCTTTCTTAGAAGCAGTTTGTTATTTAATTACATATTTTCTACCTTACTTTCCCACTAATATTCTAACTTATTCTATATAAGTTGCATTTCTAAAATCTCCCATCAAAGAGCTCTTTAATCATCATCTATCTGTTAGAGATTGCAGTATGTGTATATATGCTTTAACCTACTGATACTGCTCTTTTATTAATTGTGCATAGTAGCCATTTCATTCTTTCTGCATTTGCATATTATTCATAAGATGTTTACTCTTATAATTAATGATAGTCTTATAAGTGGTTTTGACTATATATATATATATATATATATATATATATATGTGTGTGTGTGTGTGTGTGTGTGTGTGTGTGTGTGTGTGTGTGTGTGTGTGTGTGTGTGTGTATCTCTCTCTCTCTCTATATATATATATATATGTATATATATATATATATATATATATATATATATATATATATATATAAATACACACACACACACACACACACACACACACACACACACACACACACACACACAAGAATTCCTGCTTGTTTAAATTGAATACATGCTTTTAGTCACTGTGAACTGCTGTTCAGATCTAAGCTTCACATCCTGGCATTAGAATTTGATTACAGCAAGAGAAAATGACAACTCATAGCACACAGAAGCTATACATTTCCTCTTGTCAGTTTCTCTTTCTTCTTAATTATTTTAAACTGCTCTAGGTAGTAACAAACATCCAGCTTTACTTCTTTCCATTAATATGTACAGTTACAGTTAATAACACTACAGCAGGGGCTATTAACATTCAAAATGTAAACTAATTATAGTAGTTTCATAGTATAGTCCTAGGCTATCTGCCCTGGGGCATTTGCAAGCCTAGCCATAGTGATGTGGCTTTTGCCACCCCATGAAATGGTACAAAAATGTACAGAATAAATCTAGAATACTGTGCCTCTGCCTAGTAGTGACACAATGAAGGTCCCCTTATATAATAGAATTAATTTACTGTGCCCCTGTCTAGCAGTGACACAGATGTGACCCCTGGGGTAAACTTACGATCTCCCATCCACTCATCAAGATTTCTCTTGAAGAGAGTCAGTGAGGTGCTCTGCCTAATACGTATGTCAGCAATAGCTCAATATAAGATACTATAGCTTTGTTTTACCAATTCCCCACTTCTAAATAAATATTTAAAACAGATGTTATTGCAAGTAGATTCTCACATATATACTTGAAAAAAAGAAAGTAAAATAAATTTCTTTCCTGTTTTCACAGATATCAGTGATGAACTTTGACCTAGATTTTCTTCAAAATGGGTCAAGGAGCAGGTGGGAAGCAAGGCAATCAAGAATCAAGCACTTTTACACAACTGGGATTTTTTTTTGTTCTAAATTTTTTGTAAGTGTCAATTGTTTCATAAATAACCCCTGAAAGGAATCTGTTACACAGGAACAAAGAACACAAAATATAAAATCACCAGCAGTTTAACACTTCTGATTAGCATATTATTTAGATCTGATGTTCAGTTAATACAGTAAGGCACATTCTAAGCCAAGTTAAACTAATAAAATAAAGCTCATAACTTATAAAGTCTTAAAGGTACCAATTCTATTGCTTATAATTTATTGACATTATCCTACAGGAAGTATTTGTTAAACATTCAGAGATAAATTTATAAGTACAGTTAATTGAAATATAATCCCCTGGATTCACAAAGCTCCATGTAAGAATAAGGCTATTCTTGCATGGAGTGGTTCGTGACCATTTAGGATAGCAGCGCGCCTTGCATATGCATGAAGGCGCACTGCTATCTTAATTAAAAGGTCATGAACTAGGAGTGAGTGCAGGGGGCGTGTGTCAGCAGTGCCTGCACTTGAAACACACCCCATTCACACTGAAAGTGCCGTATGGCACTTTCTGAAACAGATGAGTGTCAATTTATATAAAATTAGAGCCTGGCTCTAATATTATATAGTAAATGAGTGTCCACAGACACTGAAATGTAAATAGCAACATTTCAGTGTCTGTGGACACTGAAAAATAAAAACATAAACACTTAGAAGGCAGCAGCCTTCAAGTGCACAACCCCCAAATGTATGCACTCTTGCTCTACATGCACGGAACCAGTAGAACAAGAGGAAAGGAATAGAAATTAAAAAAAAATGTATTTTCTTTTCATCAAATAAATCCGAAGTTTAAGCAGTGTGCAGCTTGTTTGCATGGCACGCCACTTTGCTTAGCCTAGCTGAAATCCTGAAAATGATAGACAAGTGCTACTGTGACAGAAAACATCAACAAGCTGCTGTTGTGTAGTGATACTGCCATGGTATAGCATGTAGAACATGCTTGGTTTGAATCCCCCTCTGCCAAATTATTTAATAAACTTTTAAGGAATCTGAATGATAGATGTCAGTCCTATGGCTCATTTATAGCACAGTAGGGGTGGGAATATGTAAAAGATAAATGTAAAATATAATTTATAAATTTAATGAAAAAATAGATTTAAGCAATGCTTTGCTAGTGTATGCATTACTTATCTGCTTTCAGCTCTGCTTAGCTGGTGTAAGCATTGTTATGCTGATTTGGGTGGAGCTAAGCATAGTACAGCATATTAAAACCGGCCAATCAAGAAAAAGTGCGGAAAAACTATCCTATTTAAGCCACACAGGCATGAATACAGCCATAAACATTTGGGATTGCACACAGCAGGACCAAAATGTCTGGCATTAGTGAAGGTGTGCGCTTCCGAGTGCAATGCTGGGGTATCCAGGAGTCCAGGGTCATGGTTGGGCTCCAAGTTAAAAACCATGATGGCAGGCTGCTGCAGGGCCAGTACAAGGGCTCGCAGTACAAAGCGGAGGCCTGGGACCAGCTTGCACATGATCGCTCCAGTGCCACAGGCATACCATGGACTGGTGTGCAGGTACATCATCACCATAATGACCTGAATCAGAGGAGGGGGTGCACTCTTGGACCAGTGGATCCAAGAAGCCCAAGCACAGGATGTCCCACCTGTCTGTAAGTATGAAGTCTTATGTATCTCTAAGTATGGAAAAAGTTCAACTTGTGACTTTACAGGTTTGATTGGGATGTCTCCCCATACAGCTGCTGTGGAGAGGTCCCAGAATATTGAAGCTCATGCCCAGCAACTGGCCCGGCTGCATTGGCAGTATGGTGAGTACAGAATACCCCCTACTATTAAAAGTAAGAAATCAAAATTATAGCAATGGTAGTACTGCCTCTATATATAATTGTGCTGTAAAAGTCAGGAGTAAATGCCTGTGTCAGGCTGCCAGTGTTACAATGGAGTACTCCCAGCTGCAGTGTAATACAGATATCGGTACCAAATAAGGTGCAATATGCAGGAGAGGAATATTGGAATATGCATGAGTGTGTCTGAGTGAACCAGCCAAAAAGTGCCATGTCAGGGCTATTGTAATAGTTAGAAATGAAAAGCATTCCCCTGTGCAGATCATGCAGGAATAGTAATTGTGGATTTCTGAGTCGTAAACAGATATGTATGTCAAAACTAATAAAGGTGATCCCAGACACTGCTGTGTGTCATCTCACTTGTACCTGATAAATAGAAATGTGTATGTCCCACAGAATGCATTAACTGAGGTGAACTGATTTAGCACTGCTTGTTTGCATACTTTAGAATGGGCATGTCAAATAACTGGAAAAAAGCAACAGTACATATTCCCATCAGAATGTGTTTTGCTTGTTTGTCTGCCAGCATTGTCCTATGTTAACCTTTCAATTTCAACCGTATGCAGCTGTGAATGACTGAAAAATGTCTAAGGCTAAGAGGTGCAGACTTTGCTTTGCTAGTGTATGCATTGCTTACCTGCTTTCAGCTCTGCTTAGCTGGTGTAAGCATTATTATGCAGATTTGTGTGGAGCTAAGCACAGTACAGCATATTATAACTGGCCAATCAAGAAAAAGTGTGGGAAAACTATCCTATTTAACCTGCACAGGCAGGAATGCAGCCATAAACATTTGGGATTGCACACAGCAGGACCAAAATGAGTGGCATTATTGAAGGTGTGCGCTTCCGAGTGCAATGTTGGGGCATCCAGGAGTCCAGGGTCATGGCTGGGCTCCAAGTTAAAAACCATGATGGCAGACTGCTGCAGGGCCAGTACCAGGGCTCGCAGTACAAATCAGAGGCCGAGGACCAGCTTGCACATGATCTCTCCAGTGCCACTGGCATACCACAGACTGGTGAGCAGGTACATCATCACCATAATGACCTGAATCAGAGGAGGGGGTGCACTCTTGGACCAGTGGATCCAAGAAGCCCAAGCGCAGGATGTCCCACCTGTCTGTAAGTATGCAGTCTTATGTATCTCTAAGTATGGAAAAAGTTCAACTTGTGACTGTGCAGGTGTGATTGGGATGTCTCCCCATATAGCTGCTGTGGAGAGGTCCCAGAATATTGATGCTCATGCCCAGCAACTGGCCCGGCTGCATTGGCAGTATGGTGAGTACAGAATACCCCCTACTATTAAAAGTAAGAAATCAAAATTATAGCAATGGTAGTACTGCCTGTATATATAATTGTACTGTAAAAGTCAGGAGTAAATGCCTGTGTCAGGCTGCCAGTGTTACAATGGAGTACTCCCAGCTGCAGTGTAATACAGATATCAGTACCAAACAATGTGCAATATGCAGGAGAGGAATATTGGAATATGCATGAGTGTGTCTGAGTGAACCTGCCAAGAAAGTGCCATGTCAGGGCTACTGTAACAGTTAGAAATGAAAAACAATCCCCTGTGCAGATCATGCAGGAATAGTAATTGTGGATTTCTGAGTTGTACACAGATATGTATGTCAAAACTAATAAAGGTGATCCCAAACACTGCTGTGTGTCATCTCACTTGTACCTGATAAATAGAAATGTGTATGCCCCACAGAATGCATTAACTGAAGTGAACTGATTTAGCACTGCTTGTCTGCATACTTTAGAATGGGCATGTCAAATAACTGGAAAAAAGCAACAGTACATATTCCCATCAGAATGTGTTTTGCTTGTTTGTCTGCCAGCATTGTCCTATGTTAACCTTTCAATTTCAGCAAAATGCAGCTGTGAATGTACTGAAAAGTGTATAAGGCTAAGAGGTGCAGACTTAAAACCTACTCTGTGTACTCAGCAATCTAAATTGCAGTATGTAAACAGTCAAATGCGCAATCCAGCTAATGTGCACATGTTTTACAATGACACCAATATCTGTTGTGTATGCATAATTTGTACTGAAAATGGGAAACAAATAATGCAACATGTCATAATAAAAGTATTGAACACAAAAATATGTACTAGATAGAAATGTCACAAGCAAAACACAACACCTCCCCAGTAGCTCAGTCTAGTAAGGATTAGGCCTGTAGTTCGATGTTGCACACACAGCACAGTTCGAATCCAGTGACCACCACTAACATCTCAGTCTGGTTCTACAGTTGTAAACTGCAATCTGAATAGAAAAAATAATGTACAGTAACACATACATTTTCCATACAGGGCATGCATATAAAGAAATTTGAATAGAAATACTAGTATGATGTGTATAACTATGAAATGTGTACA